>NC_053390.1:821981422-822015175 GCF_905171765.1 Bufo bufo | reverse complement strand
TGACACTATCAATACCTTCAATGTAAGATTTTCTTTTTGGGATAGATTTCAAGTAGGCCTCAAATACCACAAACTAGTTATTTTCAGAAATGGCAAATTTGGGAATGCTTTTTCAACCCAGAACAAAAAGTCTGCTTTTACGGTCACTACAAATAACTTGACCAGCTAAAACTGTGCAGATTTGGTTGAATTGAGATGTGAGACCTGTTTTTTTTTGCGCTGTGTGACAGTTATAGGTTTAATCACAGAATGACACTTCTATCAGCACGCTAGCGTGTGTCTTAGGTTTTTCTGAATGACACTATCAATACCTTCAATGTAAGATTTTCTTTTTGGGATAGATTTCAAGTAGGCCTCAAATACCACAAACTAGTAATTTTGAGAATGGCAAATTTGGGAATGCTTTTTCATCCCAGAACAAAAAGTCTGCTTTTACGGTCACTACAAATAACTTGACCAGCTAAAACTGTGCAGATTTGGTTGAATAGAGATGTGAGACCTGTTTTTTTTTGCGCTGTGTGACAGTTATAGGTTTAATCACAGAATGAAACTTCTATTAGCACGCTAGCGTGTGTCTTAGGTTTTTCTGAATGACACTATCAATACCTTCAATGTAAGATTTTCTTTTTGGGATAGATTTCAAGTAGGCCTCAAATACCACAAACTAGTTATTTTCAGAATGGCAAATTTGGGAATGCTTTTTCAACCCAGAACAAAAAGTCTGCTTTTACGGTCACTACAAATAACTTGACCAGCTAAAACTGTGCAGATTTGGTTGAATAGAGATGTGAGACCTGTTTTTTTTTGCGCTGTGTGACAGTTATAGGTTTAATCACAGAATGACACTTCTATCAGCACGCTAGCGTGTGTCTTAGGTTTTTCTGAATGACACTATCAATACCTTTAATGTAAGATTTTCTTTTTGGGATAGATTTCAAGTAGGCCTCAAATACCACAAACTAGTTATTTTCAGAATGGCAAATTTGGGAATGCTTTTTCAACCCAGAACAAAAAGTCTGCTTTTACGGTCACTACAAATAACTTGACCAGCTAAAACTGTGCAGATTTGGTTGAATAGAGATGTGAGACCTGTTTTTTTTTGCGCTGTGTGACAGTTATAGGTTTAATCACAGAATGACACTTCTATCAGCACGCTAGCGTGTGTCTTAGGTTTTTCTGAATGACACTATCAATACCTTCAATGTAAGATTTTCTTTTTGGGATAGATTTCAAGTAGGCCTCAAATACCACAAACTAGTTATTTTCAGAATGGCAAATTTGGGAATGCTTTTTCAACCCAGAACAAAAAGTCTGCTTTTACGGTCACTACAAATAACTTGACCAGCTAAAACTGTGCAGATTTGGTTGAATAGAGATGTGAGACCTGTTTTTTTTTGCGCTGTGTGACAGTTATAGGTTTAATCACAGAATGACACTTCTATCAGCACGCTAGCGTGTGTATTAGGTTTTTCTGAATGACACTATCAATACCTTCAATGTAAGATTTTCTTTTTGGGATAGATTTCAAGTAGGCCTCAAATACCACAAACTAGTTATTTTCAGAATGGCAAATTTGGGAATGCTTTTTCAACCCAGAACAAAAAGTCTGCTTTTACGGTCACTACAAATAACTTGACCAGCTAAAACTGTGCAGATTTGGTTGAATAGAAATGTCAGGTCTATTTTTTAGGCGCTGGGTGACAGGCTCAACTTGCCCCTGATGTAATATATGGCCAAAAAATAACCACACTGTTGATTGTTAAATACACTTGGGTGACACAGGCTCAGCCTGCACCAGATGTAGTATATGGCCAAAAAATAATCAGACTGTTGATGGTTAAATGCACTTGGGTGACACAGGCTCAGCCTGCACCAGATGTAGTATATGGCCAAAAAATAATCAGACTGTTGATGGTTAAATGCACTTGGGTGACACAGGCTCAGCCTGCAGCTGATGTAGGATATAGCACAAAATAACCACACTATCGATGGTTAAATACACTTGGTGATAGCTCGTGCTGGCGCACCACAAGTCACAAAATGGCCGCCGATCACCCCAGAAAAAAAGTGATCTAAAAACGCTTTGGGCAGCCTAAAAAAAGTGAGCAAGTCAATAATAGCACTTCAATGATCCACAGCTGCAGATCGATCACAGAATGAAGTCTTTTGGAGGAGTTAATCTGCCTAATCTCGCCCTAACGTCGCAGCTGCAACCTCTCCCTATACTGATCATAGCAGAGTGGCGTGCGGCGCTACGTGACTCCAGCTTAAATAGAGGCTGGGTCACATGGTGCACTGGCCAATCACAGCCATGCCAATAGTAGGCATGGCTGTGATGGCCTCTTGGGCCAAGTAGTATGACGCTTGTTGATTGGCTGCTTTGCAGCCTTTCAAAAAGCGCCAAGAAAGCGCCGAACACCGAACCCGGACTTTTACGAAAATGTTCGGGTTTGGGTCCGTGTCACGGACACCCCAAAATTTGGTACGAACCCAAACTATGCAGTTCGGGTTCGCTCATCCCTACTTATGTATCATGAGATCGCACTATAGGGATTATTAGTAAAGAAAAAAAAAAAAAACGGTTTAATGGGGTGACAGAAACCCTTTAACAAGGAAGCAGTGGAACATCTGTTGTATGTCAGCCATAAATGCTACGGAATCTCTGCGGAAGCAGAGAAGTACGTCTAGAAGTCTGTTGTTGAGGTCTGGACTAGACAGTAAGACATTGTTTAGTGAGACGCCTTCACACCTGGCGCTCGAGTCGAATACTACTCTTATCTGCCCTGTTTTTTTAGGATGATACACGCCGAATATGGGTAGGTACCAACACTCCTCGGAGTCTTGGAGCGTGAGTGCCATTTATGCATGGTTGCTGTGGAATATCCTTTCCATGACGGTAAATAAATGTTCTTTCGTCTCTTGTGTCCTCTGAAGTTTGTGTTTGAGGTAGATAATTCGACTGTAGACAAGTTCTTTGTTGCTAGGTAAGCGTTGTCTTTGGGGTTCAAACGGTAAAGGTGCAACCCAGCTTTTTGACTTGTCTTTTACTATTCCTTGATCCATGATCTCCAAGAACAGCCTGTCTTCTATGGACATTGCGACCCTGTTGTCTTCTATTCTCCTATGTAAAACTGTGCACCCTAAGTGATCTTGGTCACCGTTGCAGGCGTGGTCTTCACAGGAGGGATCCACGAATGGACAAGGCACAGGAGCTCTGTGTGGCAATACTTTTATCAGGAAACTGCTGTGACATAGTTGGAATAGGGAAGGACGTCTATTTTCAAGTGTGTTGGTAAGCATACTGTTGACTGAGGTAGGCTTGTATGCTCCTCCTAGACAGACATCTCCTATGATGACCCATTCTAGGTCAAGTCACTGGGCATATGGAGCGTTTTGGGGACCGTTAATCAGTCCTCTGACCTTATGAACTCATAGTATGTCTTTTCCAAGGAGTAAGACTATCGGGGCTTCTGGGTCCAGTTCTGGTATCAGGTGAGCTATACTCCTCAGGTGGGGGTGATATTCTGCCACCTCTGGTGTAGGTATCTCAGACCGGTTGTCAGGTACATATGTTATTGCACTCCAGTATGGTTGGCAGTGACAAGCAGGTTTGACCATCTATGGACTCTACCTTGTACCCAGTCGCTTTCCTCCCAGTCGTCTCAATGGTACCTGCACACGTCCTTAAGGAGTAGAGAGAACGGGGCCCTAAAATGTTGAAGGTGTCGAAATAGGTGAATTTAGCTAAAGACTGGTTGTTTTGACATCTAAGATTGCATATATACCTTGATCACCTTATCTCAGTTGCTGACTGGATAAACTCTGACAAGGCAGATTTTTGAGCAGAACTTCCCTCCTGCGATTCCTTTACAGATCTCTGTACAGTGAGAAGTGACTACTGCGGTGTCTTTTTCAGTGTCTATCTGCTTCCCGTCATGCTCCTCTGCTTGGTGTGATACTTGAGAGGGTGGTCCAGGGTGTAAAGCTGTGTTGTGTTCTGTGCTACCGCATTTTGTGCATGTCACACTGACCTTACGGTTCCTGGCGAAGTGCCATGTTGTAGTGCAGCACCTGAAGCAGATGTTGTTTTCTTTGAGGAGTTCTTTGCGGTCCTCTAAAGACTTGTCACTGAAGGCTCTGCATTTTAGTAGAGGATGTGGTTTCTTGTGCAGGGGACATTCTTTGGTAAGATCTTTGTGTATGTTCTCTTCTTGAGAAGACTTAAACGACCTGAAGGAGAACCTGTGGAGGCAATGTTAGTTTTGTGGACTGCCACTGGTGTTATATGAGGTTTGACAGCAGGGGTAGTGGGACATGACAATGTAAAGTCAAAACTGGGATCATTTCTGATCCTTGCCTGTTCAGCAACAAAGTCTACAAACACCATGAAGAGGGGGAATGGTACATTATGTTCCTGTTTGTAACGAGAACCATGCGTGATCCACTTATCCTGTAGGTTATCAGGGAGTTTTTGGACGATCGGATTGACACCTCTGGCGGTGTCCAGGAATGCTAGCCCTGGTAGATCTCCTTCTGCCTGAGCAACCTGTACCTCTATCAACAAGTCTCTGAGTTCCCTGAGCTTCTGGTAACCCCTACCCACTATTCTGGGAAAATTATCAATTCTCTTATACAAAGCATTTTCTATAGCTTCTATTGACCCATAACACTCATCAAGTCTTTACCACACCATCTTTAGGCCTTTGTGTGGAGAGTTTATGTTAATGTCTCTGATTCTTTTGGCGTGTTCAGCAGACTCGCTTCCGAGCCACTTTACCAAGAGATCTAACTTTTCACTACAGGAAAGATCTAAGTCTCTTATGGCATTCTGGAAGGAGGCTCACCATGCCCTGTAGTTCTCGGGGTGATCAGTGAACTTTTTAAGTCCTTAAGCTCCTGTTTAGCAAAGAACTTAGCGAAGTCCATGGCGGCCTGGTTAGCACCAATACTATCCGGTGTGTTATTGTTATGCTGTATGTGTGGTGTATCATCATACCTTTTAGGAGTTTCTGGTTTAGGGCAGTCTGTATAATACCGTTCTGATGCGAAGGGTGTCCCTTTAAGTTGAAGCGAAGGTTGTAGCTTTCACTCTGTAGGGCGGTAGTTTTAGTCAGCATCGTTGTAACGGTCGCGTACACACACACACACACACACAGGGGGGAGGGAAGTGACCACTGCGCTCCACCCTCACCCCTGGCCCTGCCTACTTGCCTCGCAAGTCCTAATGACAGGGGACAACTGGACGGCAATCCCTAGCTTGGAATAAGTGCTGGGATGACAGACAAACAACAGAACGTGAACGGACCGAGTCAATACCAGGAAAGCTACAAAGTACAAATGGAGCAATCAGAGAATAGTCAGGAGAAGCCGGGGTCATAAATACCAGGAGAGACGTGAAGTACCAAAGGAGTCAGCAGAGGATCGTCAGGAGGAGGCCGGGGTCAGAATACCAGGAGAGCAGCAAAGTACACAAGGAGCAGGCAGAGGATCGTCAGGAATTCAGCAGGAGGTAAGTACGCCAGGAGAGACAAAGTCACAGGTGGAACCTAAATTAACAGGCAACCTGTGGCCAGCAGGCTGCCTGTATTTATAGTGGGAAGTGAGGGTCATGTGACGTGGCCAGCGTCACATGACCGACAGACCAACCAGTCGAGCACCGATTGATCAGCTCGGCGCTCAAGGCAGACTTAGGAGCAGGGAGTCACCCAGCTAGTAAAGCCGCCCTGGGAACGAGGTCAAACACAGATGCTCGCTCCCGAAGCTAAGCAGCAGGTCTGTGGCTAATGGGGGACTGAGTGCACATTCGGAACCCCGTTACAGTACCCCCCCTTTTACGAGGGGCCACCGGACCCAAGACTTCAGGCGATGGCCTTTAAGGGTGTTCTAAATGAAATTTTCGAACAATCTAGGAGCATGAACCTCCCTGGCAGTTACCCAAGATCTCTCTTCAGGTCCATACCCCTTCCAGTGAATCAGGTACTGCAAGGAATTACGCACCTTCCTGACATCCACTATTTTAGACACCACATACTCGACAGCATCATTAACAAGAACCGGTGGAGGCGAGGCTTTCGATGGTACTACCGGTTCAAAATATTTTTTAAGTAGAGATTTATGGAGCACATTATGAATGTGGAATGACTCGGGCAGCTCCAACCTAAATGATACCGGGTTAAACACCTCCGTGATCTTATATGGTCCAATAAAACAAGGAGCAAACTTTTTAGAATCTTCCTTAAGAGAGAGATTCTTGGAGGACAACCATACCTTATCCCCAACCTGAAAATTCACCCCCCTTGAACGTCTCCTATCGGCCTTGAGTTTCTGAGTACTTTGAGCCTTTTCTAAGTTCGATTGAACCCGGGCCCAAACTGTGCACAGTTCAGAGGAGAGCCTATTCGCCTCAGGGTTAGAGGAGGAGACGGATCACCCAGAATGAAAACGGGGATGGAAACCATGATTACAAAAGAAAGGTGAAACCCCAGCAGAAGAATTGACACGGTTATTCAAAGCAAATTCAGCCAATGGAAGAAATTTCACCCATAATTGCTGGTCATCAGCAACATACAACCTCAAGAATTGTTCCACAGACTGATTAAGGCGTTCAGTCTGCCCATTACTCTCAGGGTGGTAGGCAGAGGAAAAAGACAATGAAATTTTACATTTTTGACAGAAGGCCATCCAGAATTTGGACACAAACTGCACACCCATGTCAGAAACAATATTTTCCGGAATACCATGCAATCGAACAATTTCTTTCACAAAAATAGACGCCAGGGTTTTGGCATTCGGGAGTTTAGACAGGGGAATGAAATGGACCATCTTGCTAAACCTATCAACCACTACCCAAACTACAGTTTTACCCTCCGCCGGCGGTAGGTCAGTTACAAAGTCCATCGAGATATGGGACTAGGGTCTACTGGGAATGGGTAGGGGTCGTAGGTTACCAGCAGGGCGAGTCCTAGGTGTCTTGGACCTGGCACAAACCTCACAGGCTGACACGTAGGACTTGACATCCCTAGTTAGAGTGGGCCACCAATAAGATCTAGAAACCAGATCCTTAGTGCCCTCAACACCCGGATGTCCACAAAAGGCAGAATCGTGACACTCACCCAACAGCTGGAGACGAAATTGTACGGGAACAAACAACTTATCTGTTGGGGTGGATACCGGTGACAGATGTTTTTCAGACCTAATGCGAGTCGAGATATCCTGGGTAAGAGCTGCTATGAAGATTTTTGCTGGTAGGATGGATTCAGGTGGTACCTCAGTAGGTTGAAAAGCATGGAAGCTCCGAGATAATGCGTCTGCCTTCACATTTTTACTTCCTGGCCTGAACGTAATGGAAAAATCAAAACGAGTAAAAAACAGAGCCCATCTGGCTTGACGGGGATTCAACCTCTTAGCAGACTCGAGGAACATAAGGTTTTTATGGTCAGTGACAACAGTTACACAATGCCTTGCCCCCTCCAGAAAATGCCTCCACTATTCAAATGCCCATTTAATGGCCAGCAGATCCCTATTCCCTATGTCGTAGTTTCTCTCCGTGGGAGAGAATTTCCTGGAGAAGAAGGCACATGGTCTCAGGTTAGTGAGGCTAGCAGGACCTTGTGAAAGGACTGCTCCTGCGCCGTCTTTGGATGCATCCACCTCCACAATAAAAGGTTTCTCCTGATCAGGCTGGATCAGAATGGGAGCGCTACTGAATGCCTTTTTTAATTTTTCAAATGAAGAAATGGCCTTGGTAGACCAATTCTCCAAATCCGCCCCTTTCTTAGTAAGGTCGGTCAACGGTTTAGCAATTACGGAAAAATTCATAATAAATTTACGATAGTAATTGGCGAAACCTAGGAAACGTTGTAAGGCCTTTAAGGATGAAGGTCTTACCCATTCCTTAATTGCTAGTACCTTACCAGGATCCATCTTGAAGGCGTGAGGAGCCAGAACATGCCCTAGAAACAAAATCTCCTGTACAACAAAGACACATTTCTCTTGCTTAGCGGATAGCTGATTCTGCCTCAACACCTCTAATACTTGTTTAACATGAGACAAATGGGATTCGAGAGAGACTATCAAAATGTCGTCAAGATAGACAATAACAAATTTACCTAAGAACTCCCTAAGAATGTCATTCATGAAGTTTTGGAACACAGCTGGGGCATTGCGGAGTCCAAAAGACATCACCTGATATTCAAAGTGTCCTACCGGAGTATTGAACGCCGTCTTCCATTCGTCTCCCTCCTTGATTCGGATTAGATTGTATGCCCCTTTCAGGTCAATTTTGGAAAACCAGGTTGCCCCCAGAACCTGGTTAAATAAATCCGGAATCAATGGGAGGGAGCATCTATTCTGGACAGTGATTTTATTTAATCTCCGGTAATCGATACATGGTCTAAGACCACCATCTTTTTTCTTAACGAAGAAAAACCCCACCCCCATAGGAGAGACAGAAGGTCTAATATGCCCTTTACCAAGGCTCTCCTTAATATAATCTTCCATGGCCTTGCTTTCGGGCTTAGAAAGATTATAAATTCGCCCCTTAGGAAACTTGGCCCCCTCTACTAGCTCTATGATACAATCATAAGGTCTATGGGGGGGTAGAACCTCCGGGGTTGGTGATGAGAATACATCAGAATATTCTCTAACAACAGTGGGTAAAGTATCAGACTTTACTGAGACCCCAGCCTGTACCACGCACAAGCACGAGTCACACTTAGGCCCCCATCTCACCAACTCCCCATTGGCCTGTTAATCTGTAACGGTCGCGTACACACACACACAGGGGGAGGGAAGTGATCACTGCGCTCCACCCTCACCCCTGGCCCTGCCTACTTGCCTCGCAAGTCCTAATGACAGGGGAAAACTGGACGGCAATCCCTAGCTTGGAATAAGTGCAGGGATGACAGACAGACAAACAACAGAACGTGAACGGACCGAGTCAATACCAGGAAAGCTACAAAGTACAAATGGAGCAAGCAGAGAATAGTCAGGAGAAGCCGGGGTCATAAATACCAGGAGAGACGTGAAGTACCAAAGGAGTCAGCAGAGGATCGTCAGGAGGAGGCCGGGGTCAGAATACCAGGAGAGCAGCAAAGTACACAAGGAGCAGGCAGAGGATCGTCAGGAATTCAGCAGGAGGTAAGTACGCCAGGAGAGACAAAATCACAGGTGGAACCTTAATTAACAGGCAACCTGTGGCCAGCAGGCTGCCTGTATTTATAGTGGGAAGTGAGGGTCATGTGACGTGGCCAGCGTCACATGACCGACAGACCAACCAGTCGAGCACCGAGTGATCAGCTCGGCACTCAAGGCAGACTTAGGAGCAGGGAGTCACCCAGCTAGTAAAGCCACCCTTGGAACGAGGTCAAACACAGATCCTCGCTCCCGAAGCTAAGTAGCTGGTCTGTGGCTAATGGGTGACCGAGTGCACCTTCGGAACCCCGTTACAATCGTGTTGTTGCATACCGTCCTCCTGGAGGTACTGTGGTTCCAAGTAGGATCTTTGACATTCTGTATAGGCTGGCTGATATACTGGATCATAGTTGTCATCTGTCTTGGGATGCTGATGGACATATTTTGAGACGCACTGTGCTGGATCTTGTTAATCTAGGTCTGGCCCAAGTACTTTGCTGTGTTTCTCGGACCTGCGGAACTCCATGGCTTCTAAGAACTCTGCTTTGGCTATTGCGGCTGCCATTTCTTTCTCTGCGGCAAGTTTTTCTAGTGACGCTTGTAGGCATGCTGTCTCTTATTCCAGTGATGCTTGCAGGTATGCTCTCTCTTCTTCCAGTAACGCTTTCTCTTTTTCCAGTAACGCTCTCTCTTTTTCCTTTGACATTTGCAGGCATGCTCTCTATTTTTCCCTTAATGCTCTCTCTTTCTTTAGTTGCATCTCTTGCGCAGCAAAGGAAGACCTTACTTTTGCAGCCTCAGCTTCTGCATGAGCGAGAGCAGCCTTTTCTCTTATTGAGGACTTGCTAGAGCAGCTTGCACGTGACCTGGTCCTGTATGATGATGCCTGGCTAGCGAACATTGTGTGCCTTTTGCTGGCTGCTTAATGTCTCTGTGCAGACTCAATCTGTGTAGGAACAGACTTTAGCGTGGTCTGGATCGTGCTGCACTTGCTGGGGGCTGCACTCTCACTTCTTGTGACTGTATGTCAACCACTGCAATGTTGTACCCAGGACCGCGTGTGTGATGGCGGCTCCATCCAGTCAGATCCACTATCGCTGGTAACTAGCATCTATTTTACTGTCTTCATACACGTTCACACAGTGTGCAGTCTGACATTCAGCATAAACCATTCCTGTCTTCCAAATAAGAGGACTGTTTTCTGTAGTCTAACTTGTTTATTGGTAGAACAGGAGTATTTGATTGGTAAAACTACAAGAATACAAATGACATGTATAAGAATAAAGCATAGCATGCATCAGCATACAGCATAGATGGCATGTAATATAACATTAACAGAGAAAACATATGTCCAAAATGGCTGCCTGTACATAAGATTGCATGACTAACATCTAACAGAAGTAATTCCCTGAGTGACACTACAACTACTTGAACAACTCTGCATAACATACTGTCCCTGAAACAAAGGTATATGTCTTACCAGATATACTTGCACAAGGATTGTGAAGTTTAAGAAGAAGATATGCAGGAGACAGCTCTGCTGATATCCTGTAACATGAAGACTGGGCTTCTCTTTCCCAGAATGTACTGCACTTCCCACAATACAATAATCTTTATTAACAGACAAACAAAGCGTAGTACATTTTTAACAACGCTAGATGGTGCTGTTACCTTACTAATAACTACATAACTATGAAACTA
Source organism: Bufo bufo (assembly GCF_905171765.1). NCBI lineage: Eukaryota > Metazoa > Chordata > Amphibia > Anura > Bufonidae > Bufo > Bufo bufo. Next base: position 822,004,342 of record NC_053390.1, on the reverse strand, counting down.
ATGAACTAAGATCATTTTCTAGCCCTGCTAAGCAGAACAAGGAGGAAGAAGTCGCCAACACAGCTGGGGCATATCCAGCACCTCAGAAGGGAGGGTTAGCATGGCCGAAATGTGGAAAAGCTTTGTCAGCATGACACAGCAACCAGCACCACCAGCTGATACGGAACGTCTTAGCAGGAGGCAGCATTTCAGCAACATGGTGGAACAGTATGTGTGCACACACCTACACGTACTGACTGATGGTTCTGCCACATTCAACTTCTGGGTCTCTAAACTGGACACATGGCCTGAGCTTGCCCTTTACACCTTGGAGGTGCTGGCCTGCCTGAACGTGTGTTTAGCACGGCAGGAAGGGTGATCACAGCCAATGTGGACAAGCTCACGTTCATTAAAATGAATCAGGCATGGATCCCACAGGACTTGTCCGTACCTTGTGCTGAATAGACAAGTATATCGGCCGTACCCAGCCATTGTGGGGCCTTCCCAAATTAATAAAAAATAAATAAATAAAGGGAAAAGAAAAACTTGGCTATCTTCTCCTCCTCCACCGCCGCTTCCACCTACACCACCACGTCTACCGCCTCCTCAACCTCCTACTCCACTTTGACCTCTGCCTCTTAGTTCAAGATTATTATTATTATTATTATTATTATTATTATTATTATTTTTACATTCTATGTTATTTTAAGTAATTTCCCTATCCACATTTGTTTGTTATTTTACAGCCATTTTAGTGCACCAAAGTTTGGGTCCCTATTGATTTCAATGGGGTTCGAGTTCGAGTCAAGTTCTTGTCTCAATCCCGAACTTTGAACCGAAGTTCAACTGAACCTGGTGAACCTGAACATCCACAAGTCCACTCATCCCTAATCCTATGTAGTCAGTTGGCCGCTACCTTTGTGTGCCATCGCCAATCTTCGTGCAGGTCTGCGCTTAAGTTCCACTGCCATGGCTGCTGGGGGGGGGGGGGGGGAGGCAGGAGCAGTACCAGCGCCATCAACAGCAACTTAAGTCTAGAGTCACTGATGAGCAGTTTTCTTCATACACTTACTGAAGCAGCAGCAGCTAGAACCTGGACCAGCAGGTTGTGGCATACTTTGAGTGCACCCTGCCACCCCACATCGAAGATCGTCTGGACTACTGGGCAGCCAAGCTCGATTTGTGGCCACAAATGGCCGAGTTTGCCCTGGACAAGCTTTCCTGCCCGGCATGCAGTGTGGCATCAGAGCAGGTGTTTAGAGCGGTGGGGGCCACAGTTACACCAAGGACAACTCGCCTGTCCACCCAAAATGTGGAGAAACTGACCTTTGTGAAGATGAATCAGCCAGGATTATCAAACACCAGTGCCTGATGCATCAGACTAGATCATCCATGGTGCCACACCTACACTTTGTCAAAAGAGACCCGTTTCTTCTGGCTACCTGCTTCAGCTACTATTCTGATGCTGCCAACCGCCTGATGCCACACCTGCTGCCAGGTGCTCCTACTGCCACCCACCATCTTCAGCTGGTACTGGTATTGCCTCACACCTCCCCACTCTGTCAAAGGGCCACCTCAACACTCTGTGGTCTCCTCATGCTGCTGCCTCCTCAACACTCTGTGGTCTCCTCATGCTGCTGCCTCCTCAACACTCTGTGGTCTCCTTTAGTGATGAGCGGCAGGGGTCATATTCAAATTTGTGATATTTCGCTAATATTTTGTACAATATTCTTCAAATATTCGCGAATTAGAATATTTGTTATATTCTACATTCTTTTTTTTTACTTGAAAATCGGCAAGGTAATGATTGCATAATATGTGAATATTACGCGATCAATACAGGCGTGGGTCAAAAACTAATATATAGCACTATAGAATATAGTGCTATATATTTGTTATATCGGATATTCATAATTTTTCCATCTGAACACATGATTCCTCCCTGCTTCTTGCTTGTGGGCCAATTAGTCATTGACCCACAAGCAACTTAACGAAAACGCAAAATGCAAAATGACGAATATTCTAAAAAACTAATATATAGCACTATATTCAATATAGTGCTATATATTCGTATTTTAAAATATTCATATTTTTTTTCCATTGGCCCACAAGCAAGAAGCAGGGAGGAATAATGTGTACAGATGGAAAAAATGCTGAATATTCAATATAACAAATATATAGCACTATATTCTAAATATTCGCGAATTCTCGAAGTGGCGATATTCGAGATAAAAATTTTCTTTTTGAATATTCGTGCTCAACATTACTCTCCTCATGATGCTGCCACCTTAACACTATGTCACTGGGCCACTCTGTGATCTCCTCATGCTGATGCCACCTCAACACTCTGTGGTCTCCTCATGATGCTGCCACCTCAACACTGTGTCACTGGGTCACACTGTGGTCTCCTCATGCTGCTGCCACCTCAACACTCTGTGGTTTCCATATTCTGCTGCCACCTCAACACTCTGTGGTCTCCTCATGCTGCTACCACCTCACCACTATGTGGTCTCCTCATGCTGCTGCCACATCACCACTCTGTGGTCTCCTCCTGCTACTGCCACATCAACACTATGTCACTGGGCCACTCTGTGGTCTCCTTATGCTGCTGCCACTTCAACACTATCAAACCAATTAAAGCAAGTCAGAGTAGAAAATAACAAAAATATATCTTTATTATTTCATGATAATTAAAATCACAATATTAAAAATGGTTGGTGATACAAACACATACAAGGCTAATAATGCCCTAGCAGGGAATACAGGCTACTGGCTAAGTGTATACATATTGCTGGACAATTGATCAACCTAGATATACATGCATATTATGTTAGGACCAAAATAAAGTGCAAAGTGCATATGCTCGTTTTACATATATATCCTATTGCAGCCCATGCAATGTCAAATAGCATCCATATGTACGATCATACCAAGATATACATTCATGTTATGTTAGGACAAAAATAAAGTGCATATGCTCATTTCAATGGGTCGCAGGAGGAGACGGCTTTTTAGGTATGATCATACATATGGATGCTATTTGATTTTGTGTGGGCCACAATAGGATATACATGTGAAATGAGCATATGCACTTTATTTCGGTCGTAACATAACATGCATGTATATCTAAGTTGATCAATTGTCCAGAAATATGTATACACTTAGCCATTAGCTTGTATTCCCTGCTAGGGCATTGTTAGCCTTTTATGTGTTTGTATCACCAACCATTTTTAATATTGTGATTTTAAATATCATGAAATAATAAAGATATATTTTCGTTATTTTCTACTTGTACTTGCTTTAATTGGTGTGATAATTGAGGGGCTTTGTTCTGGGTCATAACATTTTGCCCCAATACAATTTTTTGGTGTCACCTCTACACAATGTCACTGGGTCGCTCTGTGGTCTCCTCATGCTGCTGCCACCTCACCATTCTGTGGTCTCCTCTTGCTGATGCCACATCACCCATCTGTGGTCTCCTCATGCTGCTGCTACCTCAACAATATGTCACTGGTCCTCTCTGTGGTCTCCTCATGCTGCTGCCACCCTCCTACTTTGTCACTGGGCAACTCTGTTGTCTCCTCATGCTGCTACCACCTCAACACTCTGTGGTCTCCTCATACTGCTGCCACCTTAACACTATGTCAATGGGCCAGTCTGTGGCCTTCTAATGCTGCTGCCGCCTCCCCACTGTGTCACTGGGCCACTCTCTGGTCTCCTCATGCTGCTGCTACCTCAACACTATGTCACTGGGCCACTCTGTGGTTTCCTCATGCTGCTGCCACATCACCAGTCTGTGGTCTCCTCATGCTTCTGCCACCTCAACACTATGTCACTGGGCCACTCTGTGGTCTCCTCATGCTGCTGCCACCTCCACACTCTGTGGTCTCCTCATGCTGCTGCCACCTCCACACTCTGTCACTGTGCCACTCTGTGGTCTCCTCATGCTGCTGCCACAGCACCACTCTGTTGTCTCCTCATGCTGCCTCCACCGCAACACTATGTCACTGTGCCACTCTGTGGTCTCCTCATGCTGCTGCCACATTACCACTCTGTGGTCTCCTCATGCTGATGCCACCTCAACAGTACGTCATTGGGCCACTCTGTGGTATCCTCATGCTGCTGCCACATCACCACTCTGTGGTCTCCTCATGCTGCTGCCACCTCAACACTATGTCACAGGGCCAGTCTGTTGTCTCATCGTGCTGCTGCCACCTCCCCACTCTATCAGTGTGCCACTCTGTGGTCTCCTCATGCTGCTGCTACCTCAACACTATGTCACTGGGCCACTCTGTGGTTTCCTCATGCTGCTGCCACCTCACCACTCTGTGGTCTCCTCATGCTACTGCTACCTCAACAGTATGTCACTGGGCCATTCTGTGGTCTCCTCATGCTGCTGCCACCAGGATCCGTTTTTTGGGGGTTATTGTTCTGACAGATAAGAGGAAGTGCAAAATAATAAGTGATGTCAATACAAACTTACTGCTGACACCCTCTCCACTCTGTCAGGGGGACTCTACTTGTATAAGCGTTTAATAGAACAGGTTCTGTAGAAATAGAGAGAAAATAGCAGTTTTTTAACGCGATTTACCATAAATAATTTCGGATCGAATCAAATCTTTTTGAAAGATTCGGGCAATCTGACCGAATCAAATTTTTGAGAAATTTGCTCATCTCTAAATACGACCATGACCTGTAACAACTGTGCGAACAGTTCAGTCGAGAGCTTAAGCAATCAAAGAAGGGGCATGTGCCGGAGCCAGACAATCCAAAGGGAGAGCCTGTCTTTTGTGTAAAAACATCGTCTGTAAGGAGTTCCAAAAGCTAATAATAATACTCGGAGAGTAGGCTACTTTCACATTAGCGTTTTCAATTCCGCTGTTGAGATCTGTCATAGGAGTGTTTTTCTGTTCGCGATGTGGTGCGGAGAAAGATGGTTCCGTCCTGACACACAATATAAGTCAATGGGGACGGATCAATTTTCTCTGACACAATAGAAAATTGATCCGTCCCCCATTGACCTTCAATGGTGTTCATGACGGATCCGTCTTGGCTATAGAAGACATAATACAACCAGATCCGTTCATGACGGATGCATGCGGTTGTACTATTGTAACTGAAGCGTTTTTGCAGATCTATGACTGATCCACAAAAAATGCTAGTGTGAAAGTAGCCTAAAGGAAAAAGATAGATGCTATCTTTTGATAAAATTTATAAACAAAGGGAGCATGATCACCAGAGGCAAAGAGAAATAGAGAGACGAAGAGAGAGAGAGATGAAAGAGTGCGAGAGCGCATAATACCATTATCATCATTGTACTGATCTTCCTCACGCTTTGTGGTAACTAGTGATGGACGAACATCGGCCGGGACGATTTGTGAACCCGATCGAACAAACTCGATCAAATGTTCGAGAACAGCAAGTTTGCGCTGGGCCCCATTCACTTTAAAGGCAGGCGAAACTGGAATATCTTCAGGTCATATTTGCAGCCACCAAATACTTACTAGAAGTGCAGAAATAGTCCCACAACATGGACAGTGACATACCACATGTATTATTCGAATTTGCAATCTCCATTCATTATTTTTTTCAATGCAAAATATCGGCATTGTAATTTTCGCCTATGCGCATGCGCAAAATATGCTCGGCCTACTATAGCAACTGGGTTTCCACCAGACCGAAGTTGGATGCGATCAGAAAAGATGGTTGGCAACAATTTTCGCGACGTTGAGGAAGAATTTCTGATCACTGTAAGTAATTTGACATTAAAGCAGTGTATTTGATTACATTTCACATGCATGTTATAACAATCGCTGTATAAGCAGATCGAGTGTTTAAAAAAAGTGCCATTGCGAAAATCCCTAATGTTGCGATTAAATTTTTTGTGGTACACACAACTTCACATTTTATAAGGTCTCATGAGTAGGGATGAGCGAACCCGAACTGTATAGTTCGGGTTCGTACCGAATTTTGGGGTGTCCGTGACACGGACCCGAACCCGAACATTTTCGTAAAAGTCCGTGTTCGGGTTCGGTGTTCGGCGCTTTCTTGGCGCTTTTTGAAAGGCTGCAAAGCAGCCAATCAACAAGCGTCATACTACTTGCCCCAAGAGGCCATCACAGCCTTGCCTACTATTGGCATGGCTGTCATTGGCCAGTGCAGCATGTGACCCAGCCTCTATATAAGCTTGGGTCACGTAGCGCTGCACGTCACTCTGCTGATTCAAGCATAGGGAGAGGTTGCAGCTGCGACGTTAGGGCGAGATTAGGCAGATTAACTCCTCCAAAAGACTTCATTCTGTGATCGATCTGCAGCTGTGGATCATTGAAGTGCTAATATTGACTTGCTCACTTTTTTGAGGCTGCCCAGAGCGTTTTTAGATCACTTTTTTTCTGGGGTGATCGGCGGCCATTTTGTGACTTGTGGTGCGCCAGCACAAGCTATCACCAAGTGTATTTAACCATCAATAGTGTGGTTATTTTGTGCTATATCCTACATCAGCTGCAGGCTGAGCCTGTGTCACCGAAGTGCATTTAACCATCAACAGTGTGGTTATTTTTTGGCCATATACTACATCTGTAGGCGAAACCTTGGGATCTAGTGATCACCAGTCAGTGTGGTTTAATATAAGAACTGTGAAAGAGTCCCACCACACAAAAACAAAAGTTTTAGATTTTAGAAAAACAGACTTTTCAAAAATGAAATTAGTCATAAATGAGTCCTTATCAGACTGGAACGAATTACATGGAGTCCAGGAGAAATGGGACTACTTAAAAGGTGCATTATTGAAGGCAACAGAAAATTGCATTAGACTCGTCAGTAAAAGCAAAAAAAGGAGGAGACCAATGTGGTACTCAGCAGAAGTGGCCCAAATCATTAAAAATAAAAAGCTAGCATTTTGTAATTATAAAAAAACCCAGAGGAATGAAGATAAGGAAATCTACAAGATTAGGCAGAGAGAGGCCAAGCAAGTTATAAGAACTTCTAAAGCGCAGGCAGAAGAAAAACTAGCTCAGTCTATGAAAAAAGGGGATAAGACATTCTTCAGATATATAAATGAAAAAAGGAAATTAAAACAAGGAATAACTAAATTAAAAACAAAGGACGGAAGGTATGTAGAAGAGAATAAAGGGCTAGCCGACTGCCTTAATGAATACTTCTGTTCAGTTTTTACAAAAGAAAAAGGAGAAGGACCTCCACTAGAAAGAATGACTATTAAATCGTTTGATGCATGTATCTTTACAGAGGAAGATGTTCTAAGTTTGCTGTCTAAGGTGAAGACAGATAAGTCACAGGGGCCTGATGAGATACACCCAAAATTATTAAAAGAGCTTAGTGGTGAGCTGGCAAAACCGTTAACAGATTTATTTAACCAATCATTAGTAACAGGAGTCGTCCCGGAAGATTGGAAATTGGCAAATGTCGTGCCCATTCACAAGAAAGGTAGTAGGGAGGAATCGAGCAACTATAGACCAGTGAGTCTGACATCAATAGTAGGCAAATTAATGGAAACCCTATTAAAGGATAGGATTGTGGAACATCTAAAATCCCATGGATTGCAAGATGAAAAACAACATGGGTTTACTTCAGGGAGATCATGTCAAACAAATCTTATAGATTTTTTTGACTGGGTGAATAAAATAATAGACGGTGGAGGTGCAGTAGACATCGCATATCTAGATTTTAGTAAGGCTTTTGACACTGTCCCACATAGAAGACTTATCAATAAACTGCAGTCATTGAGCATGGACTCCCATATTGTTGAGTGGATTAGGCAGTGGCTGAGTGACAGACAACAGAGGGTTGTAGTCAATGGAGAACATTCAAAACAAGGTAATGTTACCAGTGGGGTTCCACAGGGATCTGTACTGGGACCGATTTTGTTTAATATCTTCATAAGTGATATTGCAAAAGGCCTCGCTGGTAAGGTTTGTCTTTTTGCTGATGACACAAAGATATGTAACAGGGTTGATGTTCCTGGAGGGAAACGCCAAATGGAAAAGGATTTAGGAAAACTAGAAGAATGGTCAGAACTCTGAAAAACTGAAATTTAATGTGGATAAGTGCAAGATAATGCACCTGGGGCGTAAAAACCCAAGGGCAGAATATAGAATATTTGACACAGTCCTGACCTCAGTATCTGAGGAAAGGGATTTAGGAGTAATTATTTCAGAAGACTTAAAGGTGGGAAGACAATGTAATAGAGCAGCACGAAATGCCAGCAGAATGCTTGGATGTATAGGGAGAGGTATAAGCAGTAGAAAGAGTGAAGTGCTTATGCCGCTGTACAGAACACTGGTGAGACCTCACTTGGAGTATTGTGCGCAGTACTGGAGGCCATATCTCCAGAAGGATATAGATACTCTAGAGAGAGTTCAGAGAAGAGCTACTAAACTAGTACATGGATTGCAGGATAAAACTTACCAGGAAAGGTTAAAGGACCTTAATATGTATAGCTTGGAAGAAAGAAGAGACAGAGGGGATATGATAGAAACTTTTAAATACATAAAGGGAATCAACTCGGTAAAGGAAGAGAGCATATTTAAAAGAAGAAAAACTACCACAAGAGGACACAGTTTTAAATTAGAGGGGCAAAGGTTTAAAAGTAATATAAGGAAGTATTACTTTACTGAGAGAGTAGTGGATGCATGGAATAGCCTTCCTGCAGAAGTGGTAGCTGCAAATACAGTGAAGGGGTTTAAGCATGCATGGGATAGGCATAAGGCCATCCTTCATATAAGATAGGGCCGGGGGCTATCCATAGTATTCAGTATATTGGGCAGACTAGATGGGCCAAATGGTTCTTATCTGCCGACACATTCTATGTTTCTATGTTTCTATGTTTCTATCTGGTGCAGGCTGAGCCTGTGTCACCCAAGTGCATTTAACCATCAACAGTGTGGTTATTTTTTGGCCATATACTAAATCAGGGGCAAGTTGAGCCTGTCACCCAGCGCCTAAAAAATAGACCTGACATTTCTATTCAACCAAATCTGTACTGTTTTAGCTGGTCAAGTTATTTGTAGTGACCGTAAAAGCCCACTTTTTGTTCTGGGTTGAAAAACTATTCCCAAATTTGCCATTCTCAAAATAACTAGTTTCTGGTATATGAGGCCTACTTGAAATCTATCCCAAAAAGGATATCTTACATTGAAGGTGCTGATAGTGTCATTCAGAAAAACCTAAGAAACACGCTAGCGTGCAGATAGAAGTCTGATTCTGTGATTAAACCTATACCTGTCACACAGCACAAAAAAAAACAGGCCTCACATCTCTATTCAACCAAATCTGTACTGTTTTAGCTGGTCAAGTTATTTGTAGTGACCGTAAAAGCACACTTTTTTTTCTGGGTTGAAAAACTATTCCCAAATTTTCTATTCTCAAAATAACTAGTTTCTGGTATTTGAGGCCTACTTGAAATCTATCCCAAAAAGGATATCTTACATTGAAGGTACTGATAGTGTCATTCAGAAAAACCTAAGACACACGCTAGCGTGCAGATAGAAGTCTGATTCTGTGATTAAACCTATACCTGTCACACAGCGCAAAAAAAAACAGGCCTCACATCTCTATTCAACCAAATCTGTACTGTTTTAGCTGGTCAAGTTATTTGTAGTGACCGTAAAAGCACTTTTTATTTTCTGGATTGAAAAACTATTCCCAAATTTGCCATTCTCAAAATAACTAGTTTCTGGTATTTGAGGCCTACTTGAAATCTATCCCAAAAAGGATATCTTACATTGAAGGTACTGATAGTGTCATTCAGAAAAACCTAAGACACACGCTAGCGTGCAGATAGAAGTCTGATTCTGTGATTAAACCTATAACTGTCACACAGCGCAAAAAAAAAAAAACAGGCCTCACATTTCTATTCAACCAAATCTGTACTGTTTTAGCTGGTCAAGTTATTTGTAGTGACCGTAAAAGCACACTTTTTGTTCTGGGTTGAAAAACTATTCCCATATTTGCCATTCTCAAAAATGTGGTGAACGGGAACAATGAGGAAAAGATCTAATAAGGGACGCGGACGTGGACATGGTCTTGGTGGTGCTAGTTGACCCTCTGGTGCTGGGAGAGGACGTGGCCGTTCTGCCACAGCCACACGTCCTAGTGTACCAACTACCTCAGGTCCCAGTAGCCGCCAGAATTTACAGGGATATTTGGTGGGGCCCAATGCCCTTCTAAGGATGGTAAGGCCTGAGCAGGTACAGGCATTAGTCAATTGGGTGTCCAACAGTGCATCCAGCACGTTCACATTATCTCCCACCCAGTCTTCTTCAGAAAGCGCACAGATGGCGCATGAAAACCAAGCCCATCAGTCTGTCACATCACCCCCATGCATATCAGGGAAACTGTCTGAGCCTCAAGTTATGCAGCGGTCTCTTATGCTGTTTGAAGACTCTGCTGCCAGGGTTTCCCAAGGGCATCCACCTAGCCCTTCACCAGGGGTGGAAGAGATAGAATGCACTAACGCAAAACCACTTATGTTTCCTGATGATGAGGACATGGGAATACCACCTCAGCACGTCTCTGATGATGACGAAACACAGGTGCCAACTGCTGCGTCTTTCTGCAGTGTGCAGACTGAACAGGAGGTCAGGGGTCAAGACTGGGTGGAAGACGATGCAGGGGACGATGAGGTCCTAGACCCCACATGGAATGAAGGTCGTGCCACTGACTTTCAGAGTTCGGAGGAAGAGGCAGTGGTGAGACCGAGCCAACAGCGTAGCAAAAGAGGGAGCAGTGGGCAAAATCAGAACACCCGCCGCCAAGAGACTCCGCCTGCTACTGACCGCCGCCATCTGGGACCGAGCACCCCAAAGGCAGCTTTAAGGAGTTCCCTGGCATGGCACTTCTTCAAACAATGTGCTGACGACAAGACCCGAGTGGTTTGCACGCTGTGCCATCAGAGCCTGAAGCGAGGCATTAACGTTCTGAACCTTAGCACAACCTTCATGACCAGGCACCTGCATGCAAAGCATGAACTGCAGTGGAGTAAACACCTTAAAAACAAGGAAGTCACTCAGGCTCCCCCTGCTGCCTCTTCTGCTGCTGCCGCCTCTGCCTCTTCTGCTGCTGCCGCCGCCTCGGCCTCTTCTGCTGCTGCTGCCGCCGCCTCGGCCTCTTCCTCTGCCTCTGGAGGAACGTTGGCACCTGCCGCCCAGCAAACATGGGATGTACCACCAACACCACCACCTGCGTCACCAAGCATCTCAACCATGTCACACGGCAGCGTTCAGCTCTCCATCTCACAAACATTTGAGAGAAAGCGTAAATTCCCACCTAGCCACCCTCGATCCCTGGCCCTGAATGCCAGCATTTCTAAACTACTGGCCTATGAAATGCTGTCATTTAGGCTGGTGGACACACACAGCTTCAAACACCTCATGTCACTTGCTGTCCCACAGTATGTTGTTCCCAGCTGCCACTACTTCTCCAAGAGAGCCGTGCCTTCCCTGCACAACCAAGTGTCCGATAAAATCAAGTGTGCACTGCGCAACGCCATCTGTGGCAAGGTCCACCTAACCACAGATACGTGGACCAGTAAGCACGGCCAGGGACGCTATATCTCCCTAACTGCACACTGGGTAAATGTAGTGGCGGCTGTGCCCCAGGCGGAGAGCTGTTTGGCGCACGTCCTTCCGCCGCCAAGGATCGCAGGGCAACATTCTTTGCCTCCTGTCTCCTCCTCCTCCTACTCAGCTTCCTCCTCCTCTTCTTCCACCTGCTCATCCAGTCAGCCACACACCTTCACCACCAACTTCAGCACAGCCCGGGGTAAACGTCAGCAGGCCATTCTGAAACTCATATGTTTGGGGGACAGGCCCCACACCGCACAGGAGTTGTGGCGGGGTATAGAACAACAGACCGACGAGTGGTTGCTGCCGGTGAGCCTCAAGCCCGGCCTGGTGGTGTGCAATAATGGGCGAAATCTTGTTGCAGCTCTGGGACTAGCCGGTTTGACGCACATCCCTTGCCTGGCGCATGTGCTGAATTTAGTGGTGCAGAAGTTCATTCTCAACTACCCCGACATGTCAGAGCTGCTGCATAAAGTGCGGGCCGTCTGTTCGCGCTTCCGGCGTTCACACCCTGCTGCTGCTCGCCTGTCTGCTCTACAGCGTAACTTCGGCCTTCCCGCTCACCGCTTCATATGCGACGTACCCACCAGGTGGAACTCCACCTTGCATATGCTGGACAGACTGTGCGAGCAGCAGCAGGCCATAGTGGAGTTTCATCTGCAGCACGCACGGGTCAGTCGCACTGTGGATCAGACACACTTCACCACCAATGACTGGGCCTCCATGCGAGACCTGTGTGCCCTGTTGCGCTGTTTCGAGTACTCCACCAACATGGCCAGTGACGATGACGCCGTTATCAGCGTTACAATACCACTTCTATGTCTCCTTGAGAAAACACTTAGGGCGATGATGGAAGAGGAGGTGGCCCAAGAGGAAGAGGAGGAAGAGGGGTCATTTTTAGCACTTTCAGGCCAGTCTCTTCGAAGTGACTCAGAGGGAGGTTTTTTGCAACAGCAGAGGCCAGGTACAAATGTGGCCAGACAGGGCCCACTACTGGAGGACAAGGAGGACGAGGATGAGGAGGAGGTGGAGGAGGATGAGGATGAAGCATGTTCACAGCGGGGTGGCACCCAAAGCAGCTCGGGCCCATCACTGGTGCGTGGCTGGGGGGAAACACAGGACGATGACGATACGCCTCCCACAGAGGACAGCTTGTCCTTACCTCTGGGCAGCCTGGCACACATGAGCGAATACATGCTGCAGTGCCTCCGCAACGACAGCAGAGTTGCCCACATTTTAACGTGTGCGGACTACTGGGTTGCCACCCTGCTGGATCCCCGGTACAAAGACAATGTGCCCACCTTACTTCCTACACTGGAGCGTGATAGGAAGATGCGCGAGTACAAGCGCAGGTTGGTAGACGCGCTACTGAGAGCATTCCCAAATGTCACAGGGGAACCAGTGGAAGCCCAAGGCGAAGGCAGAGGAGGAGCAAGAGGTCGCCAACGCAGCTGTGTCACGCCCATCTCCTCTGAGGGCAGGGTTAGCATGGCTGAGATGTGGAAAAGTTTTGTCAACACGCCACAGCTAAGTGCACCACCACCTGATACGGAACGTGTTAGCAGGAGGCAACATTTTACTAACATGGTGGAACAGTACCTGTGCACACCCCTCCACGTATTGACTGATGGTTCGGCCCCATTCAACTTCTGGGTCTCCAAATTGTCCACGTGGCCAGAGCTAGCCTTTTATGCCTTGGAGGTGCTGGCCTGCCCGGCGGCCAGCGTTTTGTCTGAACGTGTATTCAGCACGGCAGGGGGCGTCATTACAGACAAACGCAGCCGCCTGTCTACAGCCAATGTGGACAAGCTGACGTTCATAAAAATGAACCAGGCATAGATCCCACAGGACCTGTCCATCCCTTGTGCAGATTAGAAATTAACTACCTCCCCTTAACAATATATTATTCTACTCCAGGGCACTTCCTCATTCAATACTATTTTTAATTTCATTTTACCATTATATTGCGGGGCAACCCAAAGTTGAATGAACCTCTCCTCTGTCTGGGTGCCGGGGCCTAAATGTGTGACAGTGGCCTGTTCCAGTGGTGGGTGACGTGAAGCCTGATTCTCTGCTATGACATGAAGACAGATTCTGTGCTGACATAAGGCCAGATTCTCTGTTACAGGACCTTTCTCCTCTGTCTGGGTGCCGGGGCCTAAATGTGTGACAGTGGCCTGTTCCAGTGGTGGGTGTTGTGAAGCCTGATTCTCTGCTATGACATGAAGACAGATTCTGCGCTGACATAAGGCCAGATTCTCTGTTACGGGACCGCTCTCCTCTGTCTGGGTGCCGGGGCCTAAATGTGTGACAGTGGCCTGTTCCAGTGGTGGGTGACGTGAAGCCTGATTCTCTGCTATGACATGAAGACTGATTCTGTGCTGACATGAAGCCAGATTCTCTGCTATGGCATGAAGAGACTGATTCTGTGCTGACATGAAGCCAGATTCTTTGCTATGGCATGAAGAGACTGATTCTCTGCTGACGTGAAGCCAGATTCTCTGCTATGGGACCTCTGTCCAATTGAAATTGGGTCATTTTAATTTTTTTAATTTTTATTTTAATTCATTTGCCTATCCACATTTGTTTGCAGGGGATTTACCTACATGTTGCTGCCTTTTGCAGCCCTCTAGCTCTTTCCTGGGCTGTTTTACAGCCTTTTTAGTGCCCAAAAGTTCGGGCCCCCATTGACTTCAATGGGGTTCGGGTACGGGACGAAGTTCGGGTCGGGTTCGGACCCCGAACCCAAACATTTCCGTGAAGTTCGGCCGAACATCCAGGTGTTCGCTCAACTCTACTCATGAGATATTAGTGGTTGGTGCACTAAGTATTGTTGAGAGAACTTGCCACTCCAGTACAGACCCCAAAAATTTGACAATAGGCATTCACCTGACAGCAAAGAACTTTGTATTCTGTGGCTGGAGGGACATTAGGCGGTCACAGGATAAAAATGTAACTGTCGGCCAGTACAGGCCCCAAAAATTAGCCAATAGGCATTCCCCTCACAGCAAAGAACTTTGAATTCTGTGGCTGAAGGTACATCAGGCATTCACAGGATAAAAATGTAACTGTAGGCCAGTACAGGCCCCAAAAATTAGCCAATAGGCATTAACCTGACAGCAAAGAATTTGGGATTCTGTGGCTGGAGGTACATTAGGCGGTCAGAGGATAAAAATGTAACTGTCGGCCAGTACAGGCCCCAAAAATTAGCCAATAGGCATTCACCTGACAGCAAAGAACTTTGGATTCTGTGGCTGGGGGTACATTAGGCGGTCACAGGATAAATATGTAACTGTAGACCAGTACAGGCCCCAAAAATTAGCCAATAGGCATTCACCTGACAGCAAAGAACATTGGATTCTGTGGCTGGAGGTACATTAGGCGTTCACAGGATAAAAATTTAACTGTAGGCCAGTACAGGTCCCAAAAATTAGCCAATAGGCATTCACCTGACAGCAAAGAACTTTGGATTCTGTGGCTGGAGGTACATTAGGCATTCACAGGATACAGAAGTAAGTGTCAGCCAGAACAGGCCCCAAAAATTAGCCAATAGGCATTCACCTGACAGCAAAGAATTTGGGATTCTGTGGCTGGAGGTACATTAGGCGGTCAGAGGATAAAAATGTAACTGTCGGCCAGAACAGGTCCCAAAAATTTGACAATAGGCGTTCACCTGACAGCAAAGAACTTTGGATTCTGTGGCTGGAGGTACATTAGGCGGTCACAGGATAAATATGTAACTGTAGGCCAGTACAGGCCCCAAAAATTAGCCAATAGGCATTCACCTGACAGCAAAGAACTTTGGATTCTGTGGCTGGAGGTACATTAGGCGTTCACAGGATAAAAATTTAACTGTAGGCCAGAACAGGCCCAAAAAATTAGCCAATAGGCATTCACCTGACAGCAAAGAACTTTGGATTCTGTGGCTGGAGGTACATTAGGCGGTCACAGGATAAATATGTAACTGTAGGCCAGAACAGGCCCAAAAAATTAGCCAATAGGCATTCACCTGACAGCAAAGAACTTTGGATTCTGTGGCTGGAGGTACATTAGGCGGTCACTGGATAAAAATTTAACTGTCGGCCAGTACAGGCCCCAAAAATTAGGCATTCAACTTACATAAAAGGCCATTTATGCCTCTGTATTTACCTAAGACAGGGACCATGAGTTGGGCTGTCATGAGGAATTTCCATCAAACATGGTCGACTCGTCACATGTGTTGAATTCCTCGGAGATCCATGCCTCATTCATTGTTAGAAATGTGAGGTAGTCCACACTGTTGTGAGCTAGGCGAGTGCGCTTATCGGTCACGATCCCCCCTGCTGTGCTGAACGTCCTTTCGGACAGGACACTGGACGAGTGGCAAGCCAACAGTTCCATGGCAACTTGTGCCAGCTCTGACCATAGG
Organism: Bufo bufo; assembly: GCF_905171765.1. Taxonomy (NCBI): domain Eukaryota; kingdom Metazoa; phylum Chordata; class Amphibia; order Anura; family Bufonidae; genus Bufo; species Bufo bufo. The sequence continues at coordinate 821,988,376 of NC_053390.1, read as the reverse complement.
TCAAGCCTGCACACCCAGTAGTCCAGGGGTTCATTGCTTCTGAGAGCGTCCACATCGGTCGATAACCCGATGTAGTCGGACACCTGTCGATCTAGGCGTTCCCTTAGGCTGGATCCGGAAGACGGCTGTCTATGGGTTGGCTGCAAGAATGATCTCATATCCGAAGTTATCAACACATCTTCAAACTGCCCTCTTCTTACATGCGCTGTTGGATTGGTACCCGCAACTGTTTCTCTGCGAGTGGAAATTCCTCTGCCAGTGCCTGCAAAAGCAGAATGCAGCATTTCTCTAAGCAAGGCCTGGAAGTGCTGCATTCTGACAGCCCTCTGTGATGGTGGTAATATTTCCGCCATTTTGTGTTTGTACCGGGGGTCTAAGTACGTTGCCACCCAGTACTGGTCCTTGCCCTTTATGATTTTTATACGGAGGTCCCTCTTCAAACACTGGAGCATGAAGGCCCCCATTTGCACTAAACTGGAAGCGGTGGAGCGGCCTGGCTCCTGCTCCTCATCGAGGATAATGTCGTCCTCGTTCTCCTCCCCCCATCCACGGACAACACCAGGGATCCCAGAAACATTTAAAGCATGCTCTTCCTGCTCCTCCTCCGCCCCGGCACCATCCTCTTCTGACTCCTCTTCAGACTCCTGTTGTTGACTTGTCTCAGATGTACTAGCCCCCCCTGAGAATTCATCCAGCATTGCGACTTCCTCATCTTCCTGCTCCTCGACGGCTTGATCACTGACACGACACAATGCATGCTCCAGAAAGAAGACGTAAGGTACGATGTCACTGATGGCACTCTGGCTGCGACTGACCAGTTTGGTGATCTCATCAAATGACCACAGAAGTCTGCATGCATCGCGCATGAGCAGCCACTGGCGCTGTGAAAAAAAACCAAGCACCCCAGAACCTCTCCTGCCGCAGAGTTCGTACAGGTAGTCATTAACTGCACGTTGCTGCTGGAGCAGCATATCAATCATATACAAGGTGGAGTTCCATCGTGTCGGCAGTCACAAATCAGACATCTGACGGGCAGGTGGTGTCGCCGCTGAATGTCAGCAAGGCGAGCCATGGCCATGTAAGATCTTCCAAAATGGCCAGAGATTTTCCTGGCCTGTCGCAAGACGTCCTGGACCCCGGGGTATTTGGCAAAGAATCGCTGCACAATTAAGTTCAAGACGTGTGCCATGCACGGCACATGTGTCATTTTGCACTGTTTCAGCACGCTCAGCAGATTGATACTGTTGTCGTACACCACTTTACCAACTGTCAAATTGAGCAGGGTTAGCCACTGATCTGCCTGTGATCGAAAAGCTGAAAGGAGTGCAGGACCGGTGTGGCTCTTGGCTTCCAGGCACAACAGACGCAGCACAGCATGGCAACATCTCACCTGGCACGTCAAATAGATTCTGGGGATCTTGGGGGGTGCAGTGGAAGAGGCAGTAGCAGTGGAAAAGGAGGATTCAGCCGAGGAGAAGAGGGAAAATGGAGTAGGAGGAGAAGAAGAAGAGGCAGGCCTGCATGCAATCCGTGGCGGTAACACCAAATCTACACGGGTGCCACGGGTTGCATGCTTGATGGCTGTCAGAAGGTTCACCCAGTGGGCAGTAAAAGTTCTGTACCTTCCCTGCCCGTGTTTGCTAGACCACGTGTCTGTGGTCAGATGTATCTTGGCACCGACACTGTGTGCCAAAGATACATTCACTTGCCGCTGAACGTGGCCATATAGCTCTGGGATGACCTTCTGGGAGAAATATTTCCTTCCGGGGACCTTCCATTGTGGTGTTCCAATGGCCACAAATTTTCTAAAGGCCTCCGAGTCCACCAGTTTATATGGCAGTAGTTGGCGGGCTAGCAGTTCTGACAAGCCAGCGGTCAGCCGTTGGGCAAGAGGGTTATCCGGCGTCATCATCTTTTTCCGCTCGAACATTTGGGCTCATGGAAGCCTGCCTTTTGCCAGATGAACGCGACAATGGCACGGTGGAAGGTGGAGTGGAGGACAACTGGGAGGAGAGAGGAGAAGGAGAAGAGGCAGGACGCTGAGCGCCGGGAGTGTGGCTTTGTGGGTTCTGACAGTGTTGCTCCAACTGGGCTCGGTGATGGGAGGTCAGTTGCCTTCTTAAGGTGGTCGTCCCTAGGTGAGTGTTGGGCTTTCCGCGACTTATGTGTTGACAGCACAGGCTGCAGATGGCAACACTATTGTCAGCAGCGGACAAATTTAAAAAAGCCCCAACTGCGGAGCCATGTGCCGGCGTCCTGGGAGTGCCAGATGTGACCGTGCATTGTGGATGTTTCATTCCCGATACATTAGCAGTCTGCTTTTTGCCTCTAGTGCACTGTAAGTTCTGCCTGCTTCTCCTCCCTATCTGCTGATCCGTCTCTCCCTCTGAACTCCCCTCCTCTTCCTCTCTTGTGGGCACTCACGTGACGTCCATCGACATGTCATCATCGGATTCGTCACTTTCACCACCACTGACATTAGAGATCTCCAAGTAGGCAGCAGCAGTGGGAACCACCCTCCTTGGGCTGATCTGGGTACTGTCGTCAGACTGCTGGGTGGTGACCGTTTATACCTCCTCTTCCTGATCCGATGCCAAGAATGGCTGCGCATCGGTAAGGTCTTGGAATGTATGGGAAAATAATTCCTCTGACTCGAGCGGAGATTATATGGTGGTGATGGTGTCTTTGGGAGTGGACACAACAGAGAGTGAAGAGGGTGCAGATAGAGAGGATGAGGAGGGTGCAGAAGCGGAAGGCTGAGTGAGCCACTCAACCAAGTCTGGTGCGTCCTTTGACGTAATCGCACGCACCTTCTGCAACTTCCCACTTAGGCTCTGGCCCGACCCCTACCACCCCAGCGGAATGGCCTGCCTCTTACTCTGCCTGTCATTTTCAAAATGACCCTGTGACAAAAGTCCCTATAGAAGAGCAGTATTTGTGGAAGAAGGTATATAACACCCCTGCCTCAATCAGTTTTTTTGGGGGGCAACTGGTAAATCACACCAGTAGAAATTATTTTTTCAAATAGTGTTTGTCACGCTGTGTAGATGCAGTAATGCAGCAAAACCGCAGACAAATGATGCACTACCTAAATGCACTACATAGAATGTATATTATTGGTATATAAAATCCCTGCTTCAATCAGTTTTTTTGGGGGGGCAACTGGTAAATCACACCAGTAGAAATTATTTGTTCCAATAGCGTTTGTCCCTCTGTGTGGCTGCAGTATTGCAGCAGAACCGCACACAACTGCTGCACAATACAAATGCACTATAATATAATTTCCATGTTAGAAAGTATATTATAAGTTTATCACACCCCTCAGTAAGTCACACCTATCGATAGCACACCTATACCAGTCCTTAAAAGCACTTTTGTGGCCCTATTAGCTAGCGATTTGTGTCGCTAACAGTCTGTCCCTGCTCCACACAGCAACCTCTCATTACATTGGCAAAAGACTGAATGTAAAATGGCAGCCAGATCAGGTTTATTTATAAGGTCCATGTGCTGAAACTTTTCAATAGGCTGTCCTGTACCAACTGATGGATGTGTCATGGGTCAAAGTTCGGCGCTATGCAAAAAAATATGGCGTTTGCAAATATCGCCATATGTTCGCATGTTCGGCGAATCACGAACGAGCAAAGTTCGCAACAAACCGACCGCCAGGCGAACCGCAAGGCCATCACTAATGGTAACAAATTGTATTTTTCTAAAATAGATGCTGCACATGTTAGAAAGCGGAAGTCAGAAGCCTGGGAATGAGGGATTACCCATAATGCCATGCACACAGCCAATCAGCAGATATCCAGCCCCTGTGATGTCACAGCCCTATAAAAACTCTCCTCCTGCTCGGCCATTTTCCAGTGAACTTAGTGCAAGGAGAGACATTACAGGCACTAGGGACAGTCGTTAGGAAACAATCTAGTAACAAAATATTACCATTGAGCAGTTTAGGAACAGCTTAGTGATAGTGTAGGGATATAATATGGAGGGATTATCCAGGCTAATAGGGGCTATTCTATTATACCTGGCTGCACTAATTGGCGTTGAAAAGTGTTCTAATATCACATATTTAAAGTAATTCCATTTATCCTTGATTCTGTTGTTCCATTAATCCATTAATCACTAATTGTGTAATTGGGGTGAAATTGGGGCCTAATACTAGAGGTTTTTTTTTGTTTTGTTTTTTTGGGGGGGATTATGTTATTTTATACATAAATCCATCCATTCATCTTTGTTTTGGGGGTGAAATTGCGCCTTGACACTTATGCTATTTTACCCTTACAGTTACTGTTACGGTACAGTATTGTCCTACAGACAGGTGCCAAGCCCCTCTAAGGGAACGAGCAGTGGCCAAAATGTTTCTGGAGATTAACTGATAGAAGTAGCAGCAGAAGAAGGGGAGGTGGAAGCAGCAGTTGCAGTGACATGCCAGAGCTGCCAGTGTCATCCAGAGGTTGTGTTTTGACCAGCAACCCAGCTGTCCTTGAATGGTCAATATCATCTGAAGTGACATAAGATACCCCCAGTCAGGAATCAGTGGGTTCCTCTGACACGAGGCTTAGTTGGCATGGCCCATGAACAAGCTCTGTGCCTCCACCTGTCCTGTACCTGCCTCTTTCATTTTCTGTTCCTTCTGCTCTGAAAATATTGTATGCCCTCGACTCAGCTCTACTTTTCAGCGAGAACTAGCTTAATAAGGACAGTCAGCAACTACTGCTCCACCAAGATGTGGAGGAGAGATCCACTGCTTCCTCCAGTAAGCAGGCAAGTAGCGAAGATGCGTGAGAGCAGGTGTTCCAAGTGGTCAGGGACGTTGCCCTGAGACTGATGAGGGTGACATCAGTGACGTGCAAACAGTAGTAGATGTGCAACGTCCGACAGCGGCAAAGGGTTCCTTTTAAGAAATATTTGTAAGGCCAGTTGCAGTGAAGCAACAACGGGACAGAGTCCCTTTAAGAAATGGTGTTGTGATGGTACCCAGGTGTAGGAATGAACGAGTTGTATAGGATGGCCTACAATGTCCCTTACTGTTTTGTTTTTGTCATGGTGCTCCTGCCTGGATACTCTGGATCCAGCATTGTTTTCCGAAGCAGCAAATAAGGGGTGTAGTTAATTTGGGGATGAAGAATAAATTGAGTCCAGACCTTGTGATGAAGTTCATTAACAGCTTTACTTGGCATAAACGTTTCTTCAAACAGGTTACAGACTTTGTCTTGGTTCCAGCAGGCTTTAGCATTAAAACTCTGGCAGGCAAACTCATCTCTGCTACATCTTTTGCTCTCAGGCCTTGCTGTACTAACAGGGTAGCTGTATAACAGCTTCCTCTGGATGCTGCAACTTCTCTCTAGGTAGTCTGTCTCTTAAATAGTACCAGGGAATTCTACTTCCTGGCTTCTGAGGCTCTAAGCTGTGGCCTCCACATCCAGCAGAGCTGAAGGTGCTCTAGCTGGCTTTGCTTTGCTTGGCCTGCGCACATCCAGCAGAGATGTTCCCAGCACTTGCTTCCTTCCCTTAGCAGGGGGTAAGCTAGACTGCTTCTAACTAACTAGTCCCCTCCGCTCCTTAGAGGGAGAGTTAGAATTTAAAGAAGGGTTCCGTTCTCTCTAACTGTAGTTCTGCCATGTTTGCTGCCACCAACAGTTGCAAAATAGGAAATGCACATTGTTTGGACCTGAAATAAATACATATGATGACATGAGTTTAACCAATAAAGGCAGTAGCGGGGTGCAAAGGAAGTAATGCCATTCTGGGGTGTTACAGATAATGATGTAGCGGATTGCCCTGGGAGCCAGGTGAAGAGGGGGCTTTATCATAAGGGAATGAGGGTGGCAGTTTGCGTGTAAGGCAGCAGAAGGGAGCTGTGTTTTCTTCCCATCATATACTGGTCCTCATGCTCATGCTCCTACTCCTCGTCACTCATTGTGTTTGCAATCGATCGTCCAGACGATTGTAAAAAGACAACAGTATACGTGCACTCACCCAACAGCACAGAAGATGAATGTTGTGGACTCTGCACCTTTCAGAGAGCTGATGGCTTGTACTGAGCCAAGGTGGAGAGTCCCAAGCCATCATTACTTCTCAAAAAAGGCTGTGCCAGCCCTTCACACATATGTTGAACAGAAGGTGAGCCAGTCCTTGATCCTGTTGGTGTCTGCTAAAGTTCATGGCAGCGCTGGTGTGGAGCTGTAACTACGGTCAAGGACAATATGTGTCCTTTACGGACCTACTGGGTAAATGTGGTTGCTGCTTAGCCACACCAGCAACTTGGCCAGGTGACGGCACTGCCGCCTCTGTGTTCTTAAGCTGTGAGTCTTGCGGCAATGTTCTCCTCAACCTTGTCCGCAGCCTCCACTGCAGGCACAATTCAGAGTGGTCCTACAGCATACCAACCAATGCAGAGCACAACAGTGTCACGTTGTTCTGCACCTGGTTTATCTGGTCGAACGAAGTCACACCGGGGAGGAACTGCTCTGCGTCCTTTAAGAGGAAATCGAATCCTGGCTCTCACCTCGCCAACTGAAAATCAGAACCATGGTCAACGAGAACGGGAAGACCATTGTGTTAGTGCTTTGTCAAAGAGGGCTGAGCCATGCGCCCTTCATGGTGCATGTGCAGTGTACTCAAGTTGTGTGCAGTAGGTGTTTCTGGGTGATGTAGTGCAATATACACTAACCTGGTACAGCTGACTCTCTGCAAGGGCAGGTATAGGTAGGGAATAGTTCGTGACGCCAGTGCCAAGTAAACGGTGGCACGCCGTTTGCGGATGCAGGAATAAATTGAGGAAACGTAATGTTAAAACAGAACTTCAACTTTAGTAGTTTGCAGGCAGAGACAATATTGGAAACGCAGTTCCTCAGCATACAGTCGATTTTGCAATTCGGTCGATGCAGGCAATTCAGTACAGCAGGGTAATTACAGAGTGTTGAACACAGGATTTGCAGCAAAGGAGCT
>NC_053390.1:821215902-821306902 GCF_905171765.1 Bufo bufo | reverse complement strand
CTAAAATGATGCAAATTTTTTCTGGACGGCCTATGTATTGTAGCTCTGTGTTAAACAATTACATACATTAGGACCAGGTCAACAGGTGCTGTAGTCTGCAGGTCATCTGCTGTGCGCTGGTTATGAGGCACATGTGCTGGCAGAGGGAGAAAGCTGAACCCACAGAGAGGGAACCCTAGAGCAGGTGAACCTAACCTGCATGTGCAAATGCCCTTAGCAAGCTGGCAGAGGGTACTACTGAAACTGCGCCCCCCTAAAACGAAACAGGACCCCCACCTGCATCACAGCCATATGGCAAGTGCTGGTATGGCTCTGTTTACCCCCTCACCAGCCTGCTAAGTGAAGACCCGAAGTTTGCCACCACCTCCCATGTTAAAACAAACCCATTCCGACCCAGCATGTGACAGGCAGATCACTTAACTGTGACGCCGCTCCCCAAACCCCGTCGCCTATACTCGTGTGAGCGGCTTATGTTGGGGGAGAGCGGCGTCTACACCTTGCACCCCGGGTGTTAGAATCCAGGCCAGGCGTGAGGCTCAGCCGGAGCGGAGCCAGCTGAGCCCCGTTTACCTGGCAGGCTGACGTGCGGCAATCCGGACCTCCGTAGCGCACGTGCGCAGGATACAGGAAGCAAGAAGAGGAAGGAGCGTGATACCGGCAAGTAATGCGTGAGGCTCGGGCGCCTGGCTGACCGTTAGCGGGGGGAATAAGTACCCAGACGCCCCTCCCACAAATGCAGGCTGGTAACAGCCTTACCTATTAAGCACTTTTGTGATATTGGTGTCTTTTTGGTAATCATGTTTTGTACTAATTATGTATGACATTTATTTTGTATGTGCAATCAATGATGTCTTTGTAATCATGTAATCATATGTGGGACCTATTCCCCCCCCCCCCCTTCTTTTTTCCTATATGTATGAGGATTCCATTATGAGATATTTTTATGTACTGGTGTGTTATGTATGCGGGTCTTTCCAATTTTGTATGACATCCATCTATGAAATGTGTCTTGGTTGTATTGTCATGTGACTATGCATCTTTATGTGGTATAGATTATTATGCGATATTTTTGTAACTGATGTTCTCATGATCATGTATGGTCATTTTTTTAATATGCTATGATCATGTATGTCATTGATTTGTAGGATGTGCTATGATCGTATAATGGTGATACTAAAAGTTTTGTGATGGATTATAGATATGATTTATGCCGTACGACAGGATAATATTACGATGACACGGGGGAGCCATCTCCCTGGGACAACGTTTTGTGACATTTCAGATGTATTTTAATGTGTTCAGCCCAATATCCACTACGTTGCTGTATTTTCGTCTCTCCCCTCAGATAATGATATTTATATGTACTCAGATGTATTCAGCTTCCCATTGTTGCCCTATATTGCCTATATCCCCTATGTGGACTTCATATACTGGGCTGTTTAATGTGAATCACAGCATCCGGCATGCTAGATGCGGCTCTCATATTCCGACAGTTCCGACATCTTGCCTGGATAGGCTGATACAGCGCTATGCTATGATGCGCTGTGCGCCGGAACACGTGGGGACGCCGCTACGTTTCCTTGGTAATAGAGTAATTGTAGACAGCACTCCAAAATGAGATAATGCTTTTTTATTATTTTTTGCCGGACATAAAGGTCCTTATAGGACTGAATGAAGACAACGTTTCAGGCAAATTATATGCCCTTCATCAGGCTGATGTAATACAAAAAGAAAAATGAAAATAATCAGAATAATGACAGATAATGTATATATGCATACAAATATACACAGGTTGAGTGAAACCATGATTGTCACGAAGTTTCGAGTAAGATATTGTGAAGACAATATCTGTGGATATATACAATGGTAGACATGATGAGAGGATATATAAATGCATGATTCAAGGCAAGTAATTGATTTGCAATATAATCATAATACGTATACATGATACTTCATATATTTCAAAATTAGACTTCATATATTTCAAAAGGAATTCATATATTTACAAAACGCGAATATCCAGCCAAATATCTGACTACCATCATGTGCTAGAAGTATATAGTATCGGATACTACGTTTCCTTGGGAGGCGGGCTGGAACGCATGGCTTGCGTTCCACCCATCCTCCTGATGAATGCGGCGTCGCCATGATGGACTCGGCGTGCATCATCAAGCAGAAGCGCTCGATAGTGAGTATCAGCTGTTATACCTAAACGTGTTATGCCCTAAAGCTACATGGGGGATATAAATAGGAGACTATGGCCACACCTTTACTTACCTCCTGACGAAGCTGAGGCGAAACGCGCGTCAAGGTTTTTCAGCCTGTCCTGTGCCTGCTGTGTCCGCCCTCCATCATGTCTTATGGTATGTTGTAAATTTTCCATCAGATACCAATAGATGAGCCCGGCTTATCGCCTCCATTTGAAGGCCTGGTGAATGGAGTCTCAGTCTTTTTGAGAATTCCATATGGATATTATTTTGTCTATGTTTCCACTGTCCAGTATTAGGATCCAGTGTGTGAGACTCATCTAGTGGTTATGCACTAAAGTGATGATCACAGTTATTACTTTTTAGTGGTTAGTGCTTTATACCCCCCTTTCTGTGAATCACTCCACTGCATAATATATACACACCTGACATGTGTTCTATCTTTTGGCGGGCTACAGAGACACTGGCTGGGGGACGGCGGCCTCCCGGGTTTTCTGCTGACTCTTCATACCTTTATTGTTATCTATAATATTCTAATAATCATGATCTGTTTATTATTATGAAATAAAATATATAATTTTTTATATATTGGGCATTCATTTGTTGTTTGTTAGACAACACTCTAGGTTTTCATGGTTTTTTTCTTGTTCGCCCTGCATTATGGTGTTATAGTGAGGCTTTCTCTCTTTGGTTCTATAATACCCTTAGAAGAGTAGTCATGAAATACAATCATCAATAATGTGCAAAACCAAAAAACTGTCATGTTAGCATTTAATAACTAACGAAAACCCAATCACAGCAGGTCTCAACTAGCACAGGCAAGTAAATGTACAAAAACCAAGTAACATATAAAACCAGATTTAAAGCATAGATGGCGGATTACTGTATACTGTACATAAAATGTATGGAGGTTACACCATGCCGGACAATATAACCTCTGTGCCATGCTGTACAATAAATAGTATAACCCCTACACAGTGTAGAGGTATACTGTATATTGTGGGTCACAGTGTAGAGGTATACTGTATATTGTGTGGCACAGTGTAGAGGTATACTGTATATTGTGTGCACAGTGTAGAGGTATACTGTATATTGTGTGGCACAGTGTAGAGGTATACTGTATATTGTGTGGCACAGTGTAGAGGTATACTGTATATTGTGTGCACAGTGTAGAGGTATACTGTATATTGTGGGGCACAGTGTAGCGGTATACTGTATATTGTGTGGCACAGTGTAGTGGTATACTGTATATTGTGTGGCACAGTGTAGAGGTATACTGTATATTGTGCGGCACAGTGTAGAGGTATACTGTATATTGTGCGGCACAGTGTAGCGGTATACTGTATATTGTGTGGCACAGTGTAGAGGTATATTGTGTGGCACAGTGTAGATGTATACTGTACATTGTGTGGCACAGTGTAGCGGTATACTGTATATTGTGTGGCACAGTGTAGCGGTATACTGTATATTGTGTGGCACAGTGTAGAGGTATACTGTATATTGTGTGGCACAGTGTAGAGGTATACTGTATATTGTGTGGCACAGTGTAGCGGTATACTGTATATTGTGCGGCACAGTGTAGAGGTATACTGTATATTGTGTGGCACAGTGTAGATGTATACTGTACATTGTGTGGCACAGTGTAGCGGTATACTGTATATTGTGTGGCACAGTGTAGAGGTATACTGTATATTGTGTGGCACAGTGTAGAGGTATACTGTATATTGTGTGGCACAGTGTAGAGGTATACTGTATATTGTGCGGCACAGTGTAGCGGTATACTGTATATTGTGCGGCACAGTGTAGAGGTATACTGTATATTGTGTGGCACAGTGTAGAGGTATACTGTATATTGTGTGGCACAGTGTAGAGGTATACTGTATATTGTGTGGCACAGTGTAGCTGTATACTGTATATTGTGTTGCACAGTGTAGAGGTGTACTGTATATTGTGCGGCACAGTGTAGAGGTATACTGTATATTGTGAGGCACAGTGTAGAGGTATACTGTATATTGTGTGGCACAGTGTAGAGGTATACTGTATATTGTGAGGCACAGTGTAGAGGTATACTGTATATTGTGTGGCACAGTGTAGAGGCATACTGTATATTGTGTGGCACAGTGTAGAGGTATACTGTATATTGTGTGGCACAGTGTAGAGGTATACTGTATATTGTGTGGCACAGTGTAGAGGTATACTGTATATTGTGTGGTACAGTGTAGAGGTATACTGTATATTGTGTTGCACAGTGTAGAGGTATACTGTATATTGTGTGGCACAGTGTAGAGGTATACTGTATATTGTGTGGCACAGTGTAGAGGTATACTGTATATTGTGTTGCACAGTGTAGAGGTATACTGTATATTGTGTTGCACAGTGTAGAGGTATACTGTATATTGTGTGGCACAGTGTAGAGGTATACTGTATATTGTGTGGCACAGTGTAGCTGTATACTGTATATTGTGTTGCACAGTGTAGAGGTGTACCGTATATTGTGCGGCACAGTGTAGAGGTATACTGTATATTGTGTGTCACAGTGTAGAGGTATACTGTATATTGTGTGTCACAGTGTAGAGGTATACTGTATATTGTGTGGCACAGTGTAGAGGTATACTGTATATTGTGTGGCACAGTGTAGAGGTATACTGTATATTGTGTGTCACAGTGTAGAGGTATACTGTATATTGTGTGGCACAGTGTAGAGGTATACTGTATATTGTGTTGCACAGTGTAGAGGTGTACCGTATATTTTGCGGCACAGTGTAGAGGTATACTGTATATTGTGAGGCACAGTGTAGAGGTATACTGTATATTGTGTGGCACAGTGTAGAGGTATACTGTATATTGTGAGGCACAGTGTAGAGGTATACTGTATATTGTGTGGCACAGTGTAGAGGTATACTGTATATTGTGTGGCACAGTGTAGAGGTATACTGTATATTGTGTGGCACAGTGTAGCGGTATACTGTATATTGTGTTGCACAGTGTAGAGGTATACTGTATATTGTGTGGCACAGTGTAGCTGTATACTGTATATTGTGTTGCACAGTGTAGAGGTATACTGTATATTGTGCGGCACAGTGTAGAGGTATACTGTATATTGTGAGGCACAGTGTAGAGGTATACTGTATATTGTGTGGCACAGTGTAGCGGTATACTGTATATTGTGTTGCACAGTGTAGAGGTATACTGTATATTGTGTGGCACAGTGAAGCGGTATACTGTATATTGTGTGGCACAGTGTAGAGGTATACTGTATATTGTGCGGCACAGTGTAGAGGTATACTGTATATTGTGTGGCACAGTGTAGAGGTATACTGTATATTGTGTGGCACAGTGTAGAGGTATACTGTATATTGTGTGGCACAGTGTAGCGGTATACTGTATATTGTGTTGCACAGTGTAGAGGTATACTGTATATTGTGTGGCACAGTGTAGCTGTATACTGTATATTGTGTGGCACAGTGTAGAGATATACTGTATATTGTGCGGCACGGTGTAGCGGTATACTGTATATTGTGTGGCACAGTGTAGAGGTATACTGTATATTATGCGGCACAGTGTAGAGGTATACTGTATATTGTGTGGCACAGTGTAGAGGTATACTGTATATTGTGTGGCACAGTGCAGAGGTGTACTGTATATTGTGTGGCACAGTGTAGAGGTATACTGTATATTGTGTGGCACAGTGTAGAGGTATACTGTATATTGTGTGGCACAGTGCAGAGGTGTACTGTATATTGTGTGTCACAGTGTAGAGGTATACTGTATATTGTGTGGCACAGTGTAGAGGTATACTGTATATTGTGCGGCACAGTGTAGAGGTATACTGTATATTGTGTGGCACAGTGTAGAGGTATACTGTATATTGTGTGGCACAGTGTAGAGGTATACTGTATATTGTGTGGCACAGTGTAGCGGTATACTGTATATTGTGAGGCACAGTGTAGAGGTATACTGTATATTGTGTGGCACAGTGTAGAGGTATACTGTATATTGTGTGGCACAGTGTAGAGGTATACTGTATATTGTGTGGCACAGTGTAGAGGTATACTGTATATTGTGTGGCACAGTGTAGAGGTATACTGTATATTGTGTGGCACAGTGTAGCGGTATACTATATATTGTGTGGCACAGTGTAGAGGTATACTGTATATTGTGTGGCACAGTGTAGAGGTATACTATATATTGTGTGGCACAGTGTAGAGGTATACTGTATATTGTGTGGCACAGTGCAGAGGTATACTGTATATTGTGTGGCACAGTGTAGAGGTATACTGTATATTGTGTGGCACAGTGTAGAGGTATACTGTATATTGTGTGGCACAGTGTAGAGGTATACTGTATATTGTGTGGCACAGTGTAGAGGTATACTGTATATTGTGTGGCACAGTGTAGAGGTATACTGTATATTGTGTGGCACAGTGTAGAGGTATACTGTATATTGTGTTGCACAGTGTAGAGGTATACTGTATATTGTGTGTCACAGTGCAGAGGTATACTGTATATTGTGTGTCACAGTGTAGAGGTATACTGTATATTGTGTGGCACAGTGTAGAGGTATACTGTATATTGTGTTGCACAGTGTAGAGGTATACTGTATATTGTGTGTCACAGTGCAGAGGTATACTGTATATTGTGTGGCACAGTGTAGAGGTATACTGTATATTGTGTTGCACAGTGTAGAGGTATACTGTATATTGTGTGTCACAGTGCAGAGGTATACTGTATATTGTGTTGCACAGTGTAGCGGTATACTGTATATTGTGTGGCACAGTGTAGTGGTATACTGTATATTGTCAGGAAGTACCCTCACACGTAAGTTGCATCCGTCTATCATCATATGATCAGGATTCATCTTCACAGATCCTATGGCGACTACTGTTGCCATGGCAATGGATACTACCAGCATGACTCTCCATTGTGGTAATATAACTTCAATCTAAACCGTGACATCTATCTGCAGTCCCGAGGTCAGCTCCATTATCGCAAAAATATATATATACAACTCGCCTCAGCACCACCGAATTACAGCATCAAAATCACGGCAACACAATGGGACTGTGGGAGAGGGATATCCTCCAGTCCAGTCCCCTGCCAGAGTCCAATAAGGTTCAATATTGGGGTAGGTATATTGACGATATACTGATTATCTAGCAGGGGACTGAGGAGGAATTTGGGAACTACATTCGGCTACTTAATAACAACACTAAGAATATTAAACTTACCTTCAAGGTGGCTCGCACGAATGTTGAGCTTTTGGAAGTGATCTTCCAGGTGGATGCGACTGGCCATCTGGGTACCAACCTATACCGAAAAGAAACCTCCGTGAATGTACTGTTACATGCAGGCTCGTCACACCCTGGCAACTTGATAAAGAGCATACCGGTGGGGCAGTTTCTGCGGGCCCGCAGGATCTGCTCATCGGATGAGTTATTTGAGATACAGGCTGAAGATCTGAGAAGAAGAATTGGAGAGAGGGGGTATGGTAATCGGTGCATAGAGACAGCCTATAAAAGAGCACGACTTTCAAAGAGAGGCTATTTACTCCATAAGAAACAAACTCGGCAGGATTCGCAACAGATCAGGTTCATCACAGGATTTAACAACAAATGGAAAGAGGTAAACACAGTCCTAAATAAATATTGGAATATGTTGAAATCTGATCCCCAGTTACAAGATGCAATACCTCCATATGCTTCAACAACTTTCCGTAGGTCTAAGAACCTGCGTGACTAACTGGTCCGTAGCCACTATGCTCGCAAGGAAGTAAGATTGTTCGGCAACAAAGGGCCACCATGGGGGAGCAAGGAATGTGGGAACTGCGTTGCCTGTGCTAATATGGACAGAGCAACCCACTTCCACAACTCGGCAGGGGACAAAGTGTTTAAGATTACACATACAATTACCTGTACGACCATCGGGGTCATTTATTGGGCAATCTGCCCTTGTGACCTCATTTATGTGGGATTAACGTCTCGGCAGTTGAGGAGAAGGGTTAGGGAACACGTGCTTTCTATTGAGGCAGCAAAAGATGAGCAAGACATCACACAACTCAAGACCCTTGCTAGACACTTTAAAGAGAAGCATGATTCAGATGGTACCTTACTCAGGATTAGTGGTGTCGACCGAGTACTTATGTAACGGTCGCGTACACACACACACAGGGGGGGAGGGAAGTGACCACTGCGCTCCACCCTTACCCCTGGCCCTGCCTATTTGCCTCGCGATTCCTAATGACAGGGGACAACTGGACGGCAATCCCTAACTTGGAATAAGTGCAGGGATGACAGACAGACAAACAACAGGACGTGAACGGACTGAGTCAATACCAGGAAAGCTACAAAGTACAAAGGATTAAGCAAAGAATGGTCAGGAGAAGCCGGGGTCAAATACCAGGAGAGCAGAGAAGTACAAGAGGAGTCCTAAGAGAGTAGTCAGGTGGGAGCCGAGGTCACAATACCAGGACGGATGCGCAGTACAGGAGGATCAGGCAAAAGGATGGTCAAGGAACAGGATCAGTTAAGTATTCAGCAGTCCAACAAATAGCCAGGAACCTAGAAATTAACAGGCAACCTGTAGCCAGCAGGCTGCCTGTGTTTATAGTGGGGAGTGAGGGTCATGTGACGTGGCCAGCGTCACATGACCGACAGACCAACCAGTCGAGCACCGAGTGATCAGCTCGGCGCTCAAGGCAGACTTAGGAGCAGGGAGCCACCCAGCTAGTAAAGCCGCCCTGGGAATGAGATCAAACACAGATCCTCACTCCCAAAGCTAAGCAACAGGTCTGCGGGCGATGGGGGACCGAGTGCACCTTCGGAACCCCGTGACAGTACCCCCCCTTTTACGAGGGGCCACCGGACCCAAGACTTCAGGCGATGGCTTTTCAGGGTGTTCTAAATTAAATTTACGAACAAGTCTAGGAGCATGAACCTCCCTGGCAGGTACCCAAGATCTCTCTTCAGGTCCATACCCCTTCCAGTGAATCAGGTACTGCAAGGAATTACGCACTTTCCGGACATCCACTATTTTAGACACCACATACTCGACAGCATCATTAACAAGAACCGGCGGAGGCGAGGCTTTTGATGGTACTACCGGTTCAAAATATTTTTTAAGCAGAGATTTATGGAACACATTATGAATGTTGAATGACTCGGGCAGCTCCAACCTAAAAGATACCGGGTTAATCACTTCCGTGATCTTATATGGTCCAATAAAACGAGGAGCAAATTTTTTAGAAGTTACCTTGAGAGATAGATTCTTGAAGGACAACCATACTTTATCCCCAACCTGAAAGTTTACCCCCCTTGAACGTCTCCTATCGGCCTTGAGTTTCTGAGAACATTGAGCCTTTTCTAGGTTCGATTGAACCCGGGCCCAAACTGTGCACAGTTCGGAGGAGAGTTTATCCGCTTCAGGGTTAGAGGAGGAGACGGATGACCCAGAATGAAAACGGGGATGAAAACCATGGTTACAAAAGAAAGGCGAGACCCCAGTGGAAGAATTGACACGGTTATTCAAAGCAAATTCAGCCAATGGAAGAAATTTCACCCATAATTGCTGGTCATCAGCAACATACGACCTCAAGAATTGTTCGACAGACTGATTAAGGCGTTCAGTCTGCCCATTACTCTCAGGGTGGTAGGCAGAGGAAAAAGACAATGAAATTTTACATTTTTGACAGAAGGCCCTCCAGAATTTGGACACAAACTGCACACCCCTGTCAGAAACAATATTTTCCGGGATACCATGCAATCGAACAATTTCTTTCACAAAAATAGACGCCAGGGTCTTGGCATTCGGGAGTTTAGACAGGGGAATGAAATGGACCATCTTGCTAAACCTATCCACCACTACCCACACTACAGTCTTACCCTCTGCCGGCGGTAGGTCAGTTATAAAGTCCATCGAGATATGGGACCAGGGTCTACTGGGAATGGGTAGGGGTCGTAGGTTACCAGCAGGGCGAGTCCTAGGTGTCTTGGACCTGGCACAAACCTCACAGGCTGACACATAGGACTTGACATCCCTAGTTAGAGTGGGCCACCAATAAGATCTAGAAACCAGATCCTTAGTGCCCTCAACACCCGGATGTCCACAAAAGGCAGAATCGTGACACTCACCCAACAGCTGGAGACGAAATTGTACGGGAACAAACAACTTATCTGTTGGGGTGGATACCGATGCCAGATGTTGTTCCGACCTAATGCGAGCCGAGATATCCTGGGTAAGAGCTGCTAAGAAGATTTTTGGTGGTAGGATGGATTCAGGTGGTACCTCAGTAGGTTGAAAAGCCTGGAAGCTCCGAGATAATGCGTCCGCCTTCACATTTTTACTTCCCGGCCTGAACGTGATGGAAAAATCAAAATGAGTAAAAAACAGAGCCCATCTGGCTTGACGGGGATTCAACCTCTTAGCAGACTCGAGAAACATAAGGTTTTTATGGTCAGTGACAACAGTTACACAATGCCTTGCCCCCTCCAGAAAATGCCTCCACTCCTCAAATGCTCATTTAATGGCCAGCAGCTCCCTATTCCCTATGTCGTAGTTTCTCTCCGTGGGAGAGAATTTCCTGGAGAAGAAGGCACATGGTCTCAGATTAGTGAGGCTAGCAGGACCTTGTGAAAGGACTGCTCCTGCGCCGTCCTCGGACGCATCCACCTCCACAATAAAAGGTCTCTCCTGATCAGGCTGGATCAGAATGGGAGCGCTACTGAATGCCTTTTTTAATTTTTCAAATGAAGAAATGGCCTCAGTAGACCAATTCTCCAAATCCGCCCCTTTCTTAGTAAGGTCGGTCAACGGTTTAGCAATTACGGAAAAATTCATAATAAATTTACGATAGTAATTGGCGAAACCTAAGAACCGTTGTAAGGCCTTTAACCACCTCAGCCCCCAGTGCTTAAACACCCTGAAAGACCAGGCCACTTTTTACACTTCTGACCTACACTACTTTCACCGTTTATTGCTCGGTCATGCAACTTACCACCCAAATGAATTTTACCTCCTTTTCTTCTCACTAATAGAGCTTTCATTTGGAGGTATTTCATTGCTGCTGACATTTTTACTTTTTTTGTTAATAATCGAAATTTAACGATTTTTTTGCAAAAAAATGACATTTTTCACTTTCAGTTGTAAAATTTTGCAAAAAAAACGAGATCCATATAGAAATTTTGCTCTAAATTTATTGCTCTACATGTCTTTTATAAAAAAAAATGTTTGGGTAAAAAAAAAATGGTTTGGGTAAAAGTTATAGCGTTTACAAACTATGGTACAAAAATGTGAATTTCCGCTTTTTGAAGCAGCTCTGACTTTCTGAGCACCTGTCATGTTTCCTAAGGTTCTACAATGCCCAGACAGTACAAACACCCCACAAATGACCCCATTACGGAAAGTACACACCCTAAGGTATTCGCTGATGGGCATAGTGAGTTCATAGAACTTTTTATTTTTTGTCACAAGTTAGCGGAAAATGATGATTTTTTTTTTTTTTTTTTTTTTTTTTCTTACAAAGTCTCATATTCCACTAACTTGTGACAAAAAATAAAAAGTTCTATGAACTCACTATGCCCATCAGCGAATACCTTGGGGTCTCTTCTTTCCAAAATGGGGTCACTTGTGGGGTAGTTATACTGCCCTGGCATTCTAGGGGCCCAAATGTGTGGTAAGGAGTTTGAAATCAAATTCTGTAAAAAATGACCTGTGAAATCCGAAAGGTGCTCTTTGGAATATGGGCCCCTTTGCCCACCTAGGCTGCAAAAAAGTGTCACACATCTGGTATCTCCGTACTCAGGAGAAGGTGGGGAATGTGTTTTGGGGTCTCATTTTATATATACCCATGCTGGGTGAGAGAAATATCTTGGCAAAAGACAACTTTTCCCATTTTTTTATACAAAGTTGGCATTTGACCAAGATATTTAACTCACCCAGCATGGGTATATGTAAAATGACACCCCAAAACACATTCCTCAACTTCTCCTGAATACAGAGATACCAGATGTGTGACACTTTTTTTGCAGCCTAGGTGGGCAAAGGGGCCCATATTCCAAAGAGCACCTTTCGGATTTCACAGGTCATTTTTTACAGAATTTGATTTCAAACTCCTTACCACACATTTGGGCCCCTAGAATGCCAGGGCAGTATAACTACCCCACAAGTGACCCCATTTTGGAAAGAAGACACCCCAAGGTATTCCATGAGGGGCATGGCGAGTTCCTAGAATTGATATTTTTTTTGTCATCATCCTAGCAGACACCACCACACTGGGTCTTGCTACACAGTGTGCTTACAGCCACCCTCGACCGCAGCCAATACCAAGCTTAGTCACAGACTGATCAAAGCGAACACATAGCCCCGTGTCCCCTGAAGAATCCTGGGCTCCAATCGAAGAAACGCGTCGGGACACTTAAGTATGCCCCCGCCCTGACCCCCTTCTGGACGTCTGGGTGGTGATATACCCCCCCCCCCCCCCTTTTTTTTTTTTTTTTTTTTCCCTGTGTTCATTACATATATATCATCCCTGTATTCCAAAGCAGCACCCTGTTCCCCTTTTGTCTATGACCAGGGCCTGACTAGGGTCACTTATCAGGATTAGAGTTCCTGTCTGGGCCACCCCTTGCAGGGTTTTTTGGACCCCGTCCTTTGGATACTTCATAGGGTTTACAGGACAAGTAGGGAGGTACTAGGGCCAGTGGGCAATATACACCGTTACCCCTATCGCCCAATCTGACCTTCCACTTTGTACTTATTTCCCGAGTGAGATATATGTCTGTGTGTTGTGCCTCTTTTGGGCACGTCTTATTTGTTGTTAGTCTAGTAGGGGCTATTTTATCTCCTTAATTAATTAAAAGCGAAGTTTTACCCAGTTTACTGCCCCTTTAGTTTTTCAATTGCATTATTTGAGCAGTATATCAGGGAGGCTCTGACTGCCCCTCCTGAACGACCACTACTTGTCTGTAAAAAATGACCTGTGAAATCCGAAAGGTGCTCTTTGGAATATGGGCCCCTTTGCCCACCTAGGCTGCAAAAAAGTGTCACACATCTGGTATCTCCGTACTCAGGAGAAGTTGAGGAATGTGTTTTGGGGTGTCATTTTACATATACCCATGCTGGGTGAGATAAATATCTTGGTCAAATGCCAACTTTGTATAAAAAAAATGGGAAAAGTTGTCTTTGCCAAGATATTTCTCTCACCCAGCATGGGTATATATAAAATGACACCCCAAAACACATTCACCACCTTCTCCTAAATACGGAGATACCAGATGTGTGACACTTTTTTGCAGCCTAGGTGGGCAAAGGGGCCCATATTCCAAAGAGCACCTTTAGGATTTCACAGGTCATTTTTTACAGAATTTGATTTCAAACTCCTTACCACACATTTGGGCCCCTAGAATGCCAGGGCAGTATAACTACCCCACAAGTGACCCCATTTTGGAAAGAAGACACCCCAAGGTATTCCGTGAGGGGCATGGCGAGTTCCTAGAATTTTTTATTTTTTGTCACAAGTTAGTGGAAAATGATGATTTTTTTTATTTTTTTTTCATACAAAGTCTCATATTCCACTAACTTGTGACAAAAAATAAAAACTTCTATGAACTCACTATGCCCATCAGCGAATACCTTGGGGTCTCTTCTTTCCAAAATGGGGTCACTTGTGGGGTAGTTATACTGCCCTGGCATTCTAGGGGCCCAAATGTGTGGTAAGGAGTTTGAAATCAAATTCAGTAAAAAATGACCTGTGAAATCCGAAAGGTGCTCTTTGGAATGTGGGCCCCTTTGCCCACCTAGGCTGCAAAAAAGTGTCACACATCTGGTATCTCCGTACTCAGAAGAAGTTGAGGAATGTGTTTTGGGGTGTCTTTTTACATATACCCATGCTGGATGAGATAAATATCTTGGTCAAATGCCAACTTTGTATAAAAAAATGGGAAAAGTTGTCTTTTGCCAAGATATTTCTCTCACCCAGCATGGGTATATGTAAAATGACACCCCAAAACACATTCCCCACCTTCTCCTGAGTACGGAGATACCAGATGTGTGACACTTTTTTGCAACCTAGGTGGGCAAAGGGGCCCATATTCCAAAGAGCACCTTTCGGATTTCACAGGTCATTTTTTACAGAATTTGATTTCAAACTCCTTACCACACATTTGGGCCCCTAGAATGCCAGGGCAGTATAACTACCCCACAAGTGACCCCATTTTGGAAAGAAGAGACCCCAAGGTATTCGCTGATGGGCATAGTGAGTTCATAGAACTTTTTATTTTTTGTCACAAGTTAGTGGAATATGAGACTTTGTATGAAAAAAAAAAAAAAAAAAAAATCATCATTTTCCACTAACTTGTGACAAAAAATAAAAAATTCTAGGAACTTGCCATGCCCCTCACGGAATACCTTGTGGTGTCTTCTTTCCAAAATAGGGTCACTTGTGGGGTAGTTATACTGCCCTGGCATTTTCCAGGGGCCCTAATGTGTGGTAAGTAGGTAAATGACCTGTGAAATCCGAAAGGTGCTCTTTGGAATGTGGGCCCCTTTGCCCACCTAGGCTGCAAAAACGTGTCACACATCTGGTATCTCCATACTCAGGAGAAGGTGGGGAATGTGTTTTGGGGTGTCATTTTACATATACCCATGCTGGGTGAGAGAAATATCTTGGCAAAAGACAACTTTTCCCATTTTTTTATACAAAGTTGGCATTTGACCAAGATATTTATCTCACCCAGCATGGGTATATGTAAAAAGACACCCCAAAACACATTCCTCAACTTCTCCTGAGTACGGAGATACCAGATGTGTGACACTTTTTTGCAGCCTAGGTGGGCAAAGGGGCCCAAATTCCTTTTAGGAGGGCATTTTTAGACATTTGGATTCCAGACTTCTTCTCACGCTTTGGGGCCCCTAAAATGCCAGGGCAGTATAAATACCCCACATGTGACCCCATTTTGGAAAGAAGACACCCCAAGGTATTCAATGAGGGGCATGGCGAGTTTATTGAAAAAAAAAATTTTTTGGCACAAGTTAGCGGAAATTGATTTTTTTGATTTTGTTCTCACAAAGTCTCCCTTTCCGCTAACTTGGGACAAAAATTTCAATCTTTCATGGACTCAATATGCCCCTCAGCGAATACCTTGGGGTGTCTTCTTTCCAAAATGGTGTTATTTGTGGGGTGTTTGTACTGCCCTGGCATTTGAGGGTCTCCGCAATCATTACATGTATGCCCAGCATTAGGAGTTTCTGCTATTCTCCTTATATTGAGCATACGGGTAATGAGATTTTTTTTTTCCGTTCAGCCTCTGGACTGAAAGAAAAAAATGAACGGCACAGATTTCTTCATTCGCATCGATCAATGTGGATGAAAAAATCTCTGCCAAAAAAAGAAAAAGGAGGGGAAAGGCGTCTGCCAGGACATAGGAGCTCCGCCCAACATCCATACCCACTTCAGCTCGTATGCCCTGGCAAACCAGATTTCTCCATTCACATCAATCGATGTGGATGAATAAATCATTGCCGGGATTTTTTTTTTTATATATATACAAAGTGTTTGCCAAAGTATATGAACACCGCCACCTCCTCAGCTCATATGCCTCGGCAAACATATCTTTTACTGCAGAGGAGAAATCTCGTCTTGCAGCGCCGCATACACCGACTTGCGTGTAATCTGACAGCAGCGCAATGCTTCTGTCCGAATGCACATCAGTGCTGCAGCTGGTCGATCGGTTGGTCCACCTGAAAGGTAAAAAAAACAAAACAAAAAAGAAAAAACCAGGCCGCAAAGCAATAACTTTATTAACTTTAGAACAGAACATATTAACTTTTTTTTAACTTTTTTACTTACCGGTAATTTTTTTTTTGTTTAGTTTTTTTTACCTTTATAGAACAAACCTCTCCTTCCCCATGGGACAATGTGCAAAGCGCAAATCGCCCAAAGATGTGGCGAAGTACGTTATGCACTTTATCCCAGGTGAAAGGAGAGGTTTGCAGCAGCTGAGAGTAAAAGGGCCCTAATAGCCCTGTGTGCCTGTCCTGTGAGATGCAATCCCTATGCTAGGTGTACATGTGTGTGGTACTTCCGGAAACACTCACCAAAGCATAGGGCAGGGTGGTCAGGACAGTCAGGACAGAAATAGCGGGTGTCACGCCTTATTCCACTCCTGCTACAGACACGACATCTTTTTCGGGGTGACGGTTGGGTTGAGGTACCAGGAACGACACTGGGGAAATGTCGCTCGTGTAGACGGCTAACTACACTGGTGGATGGGGCCACGGAACCTCCTGGGTAAAGGAGGTTCTCGATGATCTCTTCCTGGAATTTGAGGAAAGATCGTGTTCTCCCAGCCTTACTGTAGAGAACAAAACTATTGTACAGCGCCAATTAAATTTAAATATACAGACACCTTCTTATACCAGCGTCTGGTTCTGCGGGAAACTAAATACGGAGACAACATCTGGTCATTGAAGTCCACCTCTCCCATGAGCGCATTATAGTCGTGGACACAGAGGGGCTTTTCAATGACACGGGTTGCTCGCTCAATTTGGATTGTCGTGTCTGCGTGAATGGAGGAGAGCATGTAAACGTCACGCTTGTCTCTCCATTTCACCGCGAGCAGTTCTTCGTTACACAAGGCAGCCCTCTCCCCCCTTGCAAGACTGGTGGTTACAAGCCGTTGGGGAAAGCCCACGCGACTAGTTCGCGCGGTGCCACAGGCGCAAATCCGTTCTAGAAACAAATGCCTAAAGAGGGCCACACTTGTGTAAAAATTGTCCACATAAAGATGGTACCCCTTGCCGAATAAGGGTGACACCAAGTCCCAGACTGTCTTCCCACTGCTCCCCAGGTAGTCAGGGCAACCGACCGGCTCCAGGGTCTGATCTTTTCCCTCATAGATCCGAAATTTGTGGGTATAGCCTGTGGCCCTTTCACAGAGCTTATACAATTTGACCCCATACCGGGCACGCTTGCTTGGGATGTATTCTTTGAAGCCAAGGCGCCCGGTAAAATGTATTAGGGACTCGTCTACGCAGATGTTTTGCTCGGGGGTATACAAATCTGCAAATTTCTGGTTGAAATGGTCTGGTTGAAATGGTTGAGGGGCCGAATTTTGTGGAGCCGGTCAAAAGCTGGGTGGCCTCTGGGACGGGAGGTGGTGTTGTCGCTAAAATGCAGGAAACGGAGGATGGCCTCAAATCGTGCCCTGGACATAGCAGCAGAGAACATGGGCATGTGATGAATCGGGTGCGTTGACCAATATGACCGCAATTCATGCTTTTTTGTCAGGCCCATGTTGAGGAGAAGGCCCAAAAAAAATTTAAGTTCGGAAACTTGGACTGGTTTCCACCGGAAAGGCTGGGCATAAAAGCTTCCCGGGTTGGCGGATATAAATTGTGTGGCATACTGGTTGGTCTCTGTCACGACTAAGTCCAAGAGCTCCGCAGTCAAGAACAGCTCAAAAAATCCCAGGGCCGAACCGATTTGAGCCGTCTCAACCCGAACTCCAGACTGGGCGGTGAAAGGGGGAACTACAGGTGCGGCTGAAGTTGGTGACTGCCAATCAGGGTTTGCCAGCACCTCAGGGATTCTAGGGGCTCTACGGGCCTGTCTGCGCGGTGGCTGCGACGGGGTAACTAGTGCACGTGCCACCGTACCAGCTTCAACTGCCCTTCTGGTGCTCGCCACGTCACCATGTTGTACGGCAGTGCTGGTACTAGGTCCAGGGAGGGCTGCGCTGCTGGTGTATGCCTCACCACGTGATCCGGCAGCGACAGCCCCACTCTGCTGCTCTTGAAGCGGATCCTGCATAACCTGTGGTCTAGCGACACGGGGCCGGGTACGCCTGGTGCTGCCAGGGACCTCCACCTCCTCGTCCGAACTTTGGGTCAGAGAGCCACTGCTTTCCACAGGTTCATATTCTGACCCGCTAGATTCATCAGATGAGGGTTCCCACTCCTCATCCGACTGGGTCAGAATCCTGTAGGCCTCTTCAGAAGAATACCCCCTGTTTGACATTTTGGACTACTAAATTTAGGGGTATTCCCTGAGACTACCCAAGAAAAAAAGCAAACCTGTCTTACAAAGGGGAGGCTAGCGAAGTACCGGAGGCCGCTGCGGTTGATAAAAAATATCAAAACTGATTTTTTTATCGCCGCAGTGCGTGTAAAATGAAAGTGCAGTGATCAAAAAATATATATTTTTTGTCACTGCGGTGGGGCGGGCGTGGGTGAACGCACGTGTGGGCGACCGATCAGGCCTGATAGGGCAAACACTGCGTTTTGGGTGGAGGGCGAACTAAAGTGACACTAATACTATTATAGATCTGACCGTGATCAGTTTTGATCACTTACAGATACTATAAAAGTACAAATGCTGATTAGCGATACGCTATTCAGCGAATAAAAGTGACTGCGGTGCGGTGGGGTGGGCGCTAACTGACGCTAACTACCTAACCAAGGGGCCTAAACTATCCCTAAAACCTAACAGCCAATACCAGTGAAAAAAAAAAAGTGACAGTTTACACTGATCACTTTTTTTCCTTTCACTAGTGATTGACAGGGGCGATCAAAGGGGTGATCAAAGGGTTAATTGGGGTGCAGGGGGGTGATCAGGGGCTACAGTGAAGTGTTTGGTGTACTCACAGTTCAGTCTGCTTCTCTGCTGGATCCAACCGACGAAAAGGACCAGCAGAGGAGCAGAGAAGCCATATAACAGATCATATTTACTAATATGATCTGTTATATGACTTTTGATTGGATTTTTTAAAAATCGCCAGCCTGCCAGCCAATGATCGTTGCTGGCAGGCTGGTGACGAACTTCTTCTTTGAATTTTGCCGGCCCGCGATGCGCATGCGCGGGCCGGCTTGGAGCGAAATCTCGCGTCTCGCGAGATGACGCGTATATGCGTCATTGTGCGCAGCGCTGCCACCTCCGGAACGCGAATCTGCGTACAGCGGTCCGGAGGTGGTTAAGGATGAAGGTCTTACCCATTCCTTAATTGCTAGTACCTTACCAGGATCCATCTTGAAGGCGTGAGGAGTCAGAACATGCCCTAGAAACAGAATCTCCTGCACACCAAAGACACATTTCTCTTGTTTAGCGGATAGCTGATTCTCCCTCAACACCTCTAATACTTGTCTAACATGAGACACATGGGATTCGAAGTCAGGAGAGATTATCAAAATGTCGTCAAGATAGACAATAACAAATTTACCTAAGAACTCCCTAAGAATGTCATTCATGAAGTTTTGGAACACAGCTGGGGCATTGCTGAGTCCAAAAGGCATCACCTGATATTCAAAGTGTCCTACCGGAGTATTGAACGCTGCCTTCCATTCGTCTCCCTCCTTGATTCGGATTAGATTGTATGCCCCTTTCAGGTCAATTTTGGAAAACCAGGTTGCCCCCAGGACCTGCTTAAATAAATCCGGAATCAATGGGAGGGAGTATCTATTCTGGACAGTGATTTTATTTAATCTCCGGTAATCGATACATGGCCTAAGACCACCATCTTTTTTCTTAACGAAGAAAAACCCCGCCCCCATAGGAGAGACAGAAGGTCTAATATGCCCTTTACCAAGGCTCTCCTTAATATAATCTTCCATGGCCTTGCGTTCAGGCATAGAAAGATTATAAATTTGTCCTTTAGGAAACTTGGCCCCCTCTACTAGCTCTATGGTACAATCATAAGGTCTATGGGGGGGTAGAACCTCCGGGGTTGGTGATGAGAATACATCAGAATATTCTCTAACAACAGAGGGTAAAGTATCAGACTTTACTGAGACCCCAGCCTGTACCACGGACAGGCACGAGTCACACTTAGGCCCCCATCTCACCAACTCCCCATTGGACCAATCTATAGTGGGGTTATGTAGTCGGAGCCAAGGCAACACTAGTACCACCTCAGCAGGTAGGTTCTCCAGAACTAGAAGCGAACATCTCTCTGAGTGGCACACACCCACGGTTAGAGAAATCTCCGAGGTACATAAGCTCACCGTACCACCAATAAGAGGAGTAGCATCACTAGCCATGACATGGATAGGAGTTGGTAAGGCAAACATAGGAATACCCAATCTTACAGCATACTCAGAGTCAATAAAGCTAGCCGCTGAGCCAGAATCAATAAAGGCCTTACCCGGCCATTTATCTACTCCCAGAGAAATCGTAATGGGTACCGAAAGCTTACATTTAGAAAATTCAGGGTGTACCTGGTCTTTAGGTTGCCTTGCCTTAGGAGACTTGACAGAGAGGACCTTCTTAGGACACTGGTTGATCCAATGGTCAGAATCTCCACAGTAAAAGCATTCTCCACGTCTGCGGCGAAGATTCCCTTGGGTCATGCCAACCTGCATGGGTTCCTCGGTGGAGACCTTAGCATTGTCTCTGGGATAGGTCTCTGGCTGGACCACCATCTGGGAAGTGAACTGTTGTTCCTGTCGTCTCTCTCTAACCCGTCGGTCAAGTCGGACAACAAGGGTCATCATCTCCTCTAAGGTCTCTGGAAGTTGATAACTGACCAGAAGATCCTTTAATTTATCAGACAGACCTGACCTGAACTGACTCTTCAGGGCTGGTTCGTTCCATCCTGAGGGGACACACCACCTTCTGAATTGGGTGCAATAATCCTCCGCTGGTAAATTGCCCTGAACCAGTGCCTTTAGAGCCGTCTCTGCTACTAGAGCCCTGTCTGGTTCATCATAGAGGGTACCTAGGGCCTGAAAGAACCCCTCCACAGAATATAAACAACTGGCGCCAGCAGGTAAAGAGAACGCCCAGTCCTGGGGATCACCCTGTAATCGGGAAATGATAATGCCCACGCGTTGACTCTCGGGCCCAGAGGACACGGGGCGCAAACGGAAGTAAAGTTTGCAACTCTCCTTAAAAAAGAGAAACTTCTTCCGGTCTCCAGAAAAGGTTTCTGGGAGCTTAATCTGGGGCTCACAATGCGGACTGGAGGCCTGAGGAGTGGAAGAGCCTTGCCCTAACTCAAAAGAGCTGAGTTTTTCCCCTAACTCCTGCACCATCTGCGTCAGATTAGAGACATAGTCAGTCAGGGTCACCAGAGGATTCATAATACAGTGGTTATTGGGCCTGTTAATCTGTAACGGTCGCGTACACACACACACACACAGGGGGGGAGGGAAGTGACCACTGCGCTCCACCCTTACCCCTGGCCCTGCCTACTTGCCTCGCGAGTCCTAATGACAGGGGACAACTGGACGGCAATCCCTAACTTGGAATAAGTGCAGGGATAACAGACAGACAAACAACAGGACGTGAACGGACCGAGTCAATACCAGGAAAGCTACAAAGTACAAAGGATTAAGCAAAGAATGGTCAGGAGAAGCCGGGGTCAAATACCAGGAGAGCAGAGAAGTACAAGAGGAGTCCTGAGAGAGTAGTCAGGTGGGAGCCGAGGTAACAATACCAGGACGGATGCACAGTACAGGAGGATCAGGCAAAAGGATGGTCAAGGAACAGGATCAGGTAAGTATTCAGCAGTCCAACAAATAGCCAGGAACCTAGAAATTAACAGGCAACCTGTAGCCAGCAGGCTGCCTGTATTTATAGTGGGGAGTGAGGGTCATGTGACGTGGCCAGCGTCACATGACCGACAGACCAACCAGTCGAGCACCGAGTGATCAGCTTGGCGCTCAAGGCAGACTTAGGAGCAGGGAGCCACCCAGCTAGTAAAGCTGCCCTGGGAATGAGGTCAAACACAGATCCTCACTCCCAAAGCTAAGCAACAGGTCTGTGGGCGATTGGGGACCGAGTGCACCTTTGGAACCCCGTGACAACTTATTTCCCCAAGAGGAGGAGACTGGAAGAAAACATTAGCCCAAAAAGAAACAAAATGGATCTTTTTATTAAACACAGTCACACCCCTGGGTTTGAATAAGGGCAACAGTTTTGCGCCATTCATCTAGATGGTGGGGATATTTGAAATTGGTTCCCTCTAAACCCCCTCCCCCTCTTTTGCTCCCTTTTTCGTTTATTCCCATTTCGTACATGTTCCCCTCCTTTTCCTTTCTTCTCCTTTTGTTGTCACTATGATAGTACTGTCTGTGGGGGTGTATTCCTCGGTGCCCTCGGTTCAGATTAGTAGGCCTCCCGTATGCCATCTCCTCTGGGTCTGGGTCCAATACCCAGGACTTATTGTTTTTAACTGTCATTTTTAATTTGTTTATATATTTATTTTAACAGGTCTTGATATATTTTGGTGTCTTATCCTGTCATATACTAATAATATTTTATGTGTTGCAGAAATAGAGATGAGTTTCCGATGCCTGTCACAACTGACGTCTTGCCTTTCATCTGGGACTGCAGGAATCAGATGGATCTTGTGGGGGGGTCATTTGTTATATATTTTTATAGGAATAGACGATACGTCACATATTGCGTATAATATCATGTATATATTATGTAACACTGAGGTCCATTTATTTATGTATTTATTCACAGATATCACGCTATGTCTAATTTTCTAGTCCAATCATGGACATATATCTGGTTATGTATAATTGTCCTGCCTGATTATGCACATTTATTGGATTTGTATTAAGATATTTTTAGTACTAACAACAGTTCTTTATCTGGCTTATTATTATATATTTTTTTCCTTTTCTAATTTTATTTTCTCACTTGTCACTGCATGAGCACTGAGCACTGAGCACTTGCACTTCTGCACATTTGCACTTTAATTATGGGATTTTTCCCATTACTTTATAAGAATAGTATTGCTTATATTAAGCTTATTGGGTTGTAGACTCAACAATTTATGGATTGTACAGTTTTATCACGTTTTTAGTTGGGACTGTGTGTGTTGCCAGCTACATGAGCGCATATATATATATATATATATATATATATATATATATATATAAGGCAGAAAGGAAAGAAGCAGCACACAAAAAAAAAAACGGTGCAAAAATATCCTCCTGAGAGACCTGCGACCAAGATCCCAAGTATGGATAATAGAGCAAAAGAAGGCAGCACTCCAGATGATAATGAAAAAGTGGACGGTTTATTCACTCATCAGCAACGTTTCAGCTCTCTCTATAGAGCCTTTTTCCAGCTGAGTAACATGTGCAAAATTACATATATAAATAGTGCAGGTAATTGCCAAAGTACAAATTGATACATCATATAATAAAGTGCAAATGCATAAATATTACAACCATATTACAAGTACAATCAGTGTATCATCATGATTCAATGTAGCAGCAATACAAATATAATCATAAAAATTCCATAAAGTGATGAATGTGATATAGAATCACCAAAATACCATAATTGCTAATCAAATGTGACAAGTGAACAAGAGTGTTTGACACGATATAACAATGAAAAAGTTAAAAACCTTTGAATGAATCACTTTCGGCTGAATAGACATGGTGGGAACTGTTGGCGTCCGGAAGAGAAAACGGCGCATGCGCCGCTCCAACCACTATCGCGAGATTCAAGTAGTGCGTGGTATACCAACCACATCAAAGATGGCCGCTTTGGAACATTAATTTAGGGCGCATGCGCATGCCAATACAACCGCCCATGTAGATTTGACAGACACTTGTACAGTGCCTGAGCGCCGCAGCATATACCAGAAAAAGCTGATCCATTCATCGGGGACCGGCGAGTCAACGTCGGTCACCAATAGGATATCTGTATCAGCAGGATGATGCGGTATTCACACCGTTAACTTCCCGCTGTCCAGAATGACAGCAAATCCGCTCCATGTCCCTTACAGCCACACAGTAGGCAAAGTCCACTGTAAATGAGTCAACTGAAGGGACACAGACAAAACTGCATCGGGGCTCATAATAGGATTTTGTTTATATTAAATATGTCAGCAACTCCCGTCTGTGTAGGCGCCACCCAAGTCCCATGAGGGGGCTGGAGTCGCACCCTCACACAGACAGGGGCTGTCCCCAAACATTAGTTATACATATTACAGAATACAAAAGGGGGGGGGGGATCGCCAACATAGTTCCTCCAGTCTTCGCCATACGTGAACATTCGTACTTTATATTTCAAAATAATATCCTATATAGCACATGTTGTTTTCCACATACGCCATCAAACTATGGGAGAACACACATGAAATCAATGACCAAACAACCCTGAACTCCACATTTAAACCCTGTGGCCTTAAGGTGCCAAGTGTGTAGATCCAGTAAAGCTCACGTTTTTTCAATAATTTTATTCAATCCCCACCTCGCCTTGAGGGGGATATTTGCTTCAGGATTCTAAAATGTAAATCGTCTTGTGTGTGTTTAGCTTCAGTGAAGTGTTTGGACACAGGGAGATCCATTTTTTGTTTTCTGATCGAATACCGGTGTTGGTTGAGACGGGTTTTGACGTCCCATGTGGTCTCACCAATATATAGGAGACCACAGGGGCACACCAACAAATAGATAACATAGGACGAATCACATGTTAAATATTGTCTGATCTTGACCCTCTGTCCCGAAGTAGGGTGCACAAAAGAGTCACCTCTCAGCATTAATTTGCAATTAATACAGTTATAACAAGAATAACAACCTTTACGAGTAGAACCAAAATAGCTCTCACACGTGTCCCTTGTGGAACCAATGTCTGACTTCACTAATCTGTCACCTAAGTTGGGGCTGCATCGATAAGAACATAAGGGTGGCAATTTAAACTCCTGCACTTTCTCAAAGTTGCTAGTGAGAATTTGCCAATGTTTTTTGATTATAGCAGCAATCCTACCACTATTGGTGCTAAATTCCGACACAAAGGGGATTCTAGCCTGGGAGCACTTGTGATCACCTAGTCCCTCTCTAATGGTTTCTGTAGTGAGTGGTTTAATTCTATTGACCTGTTCTTGGATCAGTTTTTTGGGGTACCCAAGTGTCTGGAATTTGGAACCCATTTCTTGTAGTCTATTCTCTGCTTTTACCGGATCTTGGATAATTTTTTTGACCCTGAGGAGCTGACTAAAAGGAAGAGATCTTATCATAGGTTTAGGGTGGTGACTCTCATAACGCAATAAAGTGTTTTTATCTGTGGGTTTCACATATAAGTCAGTCACTGACTGCTGGTATCCAGGGTAACAGGGGGAGGGGATACCACCTTTAACTCACCCTTGGCCCCTTTACCCAACCTTGACCCATAACAAAAGACACGACAACTGTATCACTTTATTGCTGGATGGTGATCGGCCACAGCTTCTTTATTAAAGCGGCAAACCTTAATAAACCATAATATCGGAACGGTATGCCAAAGGCTGGACTCCCAGCGGGCAAGTTAAACCGTAATCATCCGAGCTGTCTGCCAACCGCTGGACTCCCAGCGGGCAGTTACTCCATCTGCAACCACCATATCTCCGCTGTACTCAAATGCCGCCAGCTGTGACTTCTTATTTTATTTTATTTTTTTTTTCACTTTATTGATAAACTCGACCAAAATTCGCAGCTTCTCCAAAGCCGTAATCATCGGAGCAACATCCAAAACCGCTGGACTCCCAGCAGGGTCTCTTAAAAATAGAAAAACAAAACAGAATAACCAAGTATCCATAACTGAACAGAACCGTGCACTTCGATCCGCCTCCCAAGAATAACCGCAAAGGGAGGGAGGGAGGGCCAATCTGCTTCCACTTGCAAGAGGAAGTGACCAGGACAGAGATGATGTATATGTGACCTTCAGGATTTCCTGCACCGCCCTCATCCTGTCTAAGGAGGTTCCCCAGTGATTAACCCTCAATGACCCTAATCTGCAACCTACTTAACCATTACTGAGACGGGGCCAGATTCCTAAATGCCCCTAAGGGGAAAAGGGGGGGGGGGAGGACCATCAGTCCCTAAGCACCCTCCCTATACAGTCAGGCGCTTTCCAGACTGCTGGTATCCAGGGTAACAGGGGGAGGGGATACCACCTTTAACTCACCCTTGGCCCCTTTACCCAACCTTGACCCATAACAAAAGACACGACAACTGTATCACTTTATTGCTGGATGGTGATCGGCCACAGCTTCTTTATTAAAGCGGCAAACCTTAATAAACCATAATATCGGAACGGTATGCCAAAGGCTGGACTCCCAGCGGGCAAGTTAAACCGTAATCATCCGAGCTGTCTGCCAACCGCTGGACTCCCAGCGGGCAGTTACTCCATCTGCAACCACCATATCTCCGCTGTACTCAAATGCCGCCACGGAGGAGGCCCGTTCTCCCAACGGGGCTCCGACCACCACCCAGCATAACCGAGTCTGTTTTAGCTCACGTACAGGCCAGAAAAGGAATTGTCCAAATTAACACCCAAAAGGAAGACACCATCAGGTCCCATTAAAAACCAAGGCCAATAAGGCCCGTGATGAGAGCATAGTCCAACCACTTTTCAAATCACTAGCCAGACCACACATGGAGTACTGTGTACAGCTCTGGGCTCAGAGGAGGGCAACTAAAGTAATGACTGGAATGGGGCAACTACAGTACCCTGGAAGATTGGCAAAATAAGGTTTATTCACTGTAGAACAAAGACGACTAAGGCGAGATCTAATAACTGTGTATAAATATATCAGGGGTCAGTACAGAGATCACTCCCCTCATCTATTTATCCCCAGGACTGTGACAAGGGGAACATTCTCTGTGTCTGGAGGTAAGAATGTATTTTCACAACATAGAAGAGGATTATTTACGGTAAGAGCAGTGAGACTATGGGACACTCTGCCTGAGGAGGTGGGTGAGAAAGGGATAATCATATGTCAGGACACATGAGGTCCAGAGCTCTGGAATAGACAAAGGCGCATTACCACAGCGCGGGTCACCAGCATCACCGCGCCTCCGGCGGAACTCTATACCAACCACCTCTGGATGGAGTTATGACCACCAGAATTCCAGGATCCTTGTCCAAAAGACTTCCACCTCTCGAAAAACCAAAGAGCGCCCACCAGCCTCTGTTCCTCTCTCCGCACCGCACAGAAGGTATACGAAAGCCAGCCATCGAACCGCTAAACGCCCCAAATCTGAAAGAAAAAACAATTAGCCCGAGCCACAACACGCAAAAGAGGATCGCACAACTAGACACAGAATAGTTATATTTCATCCAAAAAGTATTTTCTTTTTTGTTATTATTATTATTATATATTTTTTTTTTTTTTTTTTAAAACCAAGGTAAATTGTCAAACCATAGTGCACTTGGAAAGAGTAAACGGATGGCTCACTGTGAGTGATCACGCAAGGTGCTCTGGACGAAGGGAGCCCCCCCTTGCTCTGGAGAAGGTAAGATACATGCATAAAATTAAAAAGCAACTAACAAAACAATATCCTTAATCGATGAATACTCGATTTTTCTGGAGACCTAGATGTTTCTCACAATTAAAGTCCCAGTGTAATAAGCCCATATCATATGGGTGAGTCCCAGTGGAGATGATACAAGCTGTGTCCCAGTAGGAGTAATCAGAATTGTATCCTCAAAGCTCTATATAGAGAACAGGGTTGTGCCTATCCAGACTGGCATAGATAATAAATGCAACCAGATTTATTTTATTTTACCGTACCAGAACAAACCAGACCGGGTACACACACCCCCGGGCGCCCCGAGCGCCGGCCCAAATCACCCACAAATTGTCAAACCGCCTGGGGAAAACCTAACCTAAAGGGAAAAACAATTGGAGCCCCACCATGCGTGAAGTCATTACAGAATACCAAACGAACCGACCAGCCGGATCGAAACCAGGCGGAGGGGAGGTACCCACCCCTTTATATTAACTGGGTCGACATGTATAGACGGACCCCAATCCCGAGTACTATTACCCCATACAAAAATTCTGGAATAACAACCCCCCGCGCAGTGCGGCCTTGAATGAAGAGACAAACACCTTGGAGAAAATATCAATCAGCCAGAACAGAAGGCTGAAGGAGACGGGACGTGACTATCCAAACTAAATACTCCCTAACTATACCGGTATCGCCTACCATACAATGAAACGATACATGCAAATAATGCTTGGAGGGTCACCATGCCGACCTGTGAAGTCCTGTCAAGTGGCCCCGTCAGTGGATCTGACCCGCATCACAACATAGATCCGAACGGGGAATGAAAGGCTGCAGTTTAACAGTGTAACTCCATGAACGGTGTTATATATAAAGGCTCCCCCTGAGCGATGTCTACAAACGGACCTGGTTATCCGCTACTGGCTTACCATCTAGTTATACCTGCGACTACTGATTCCGCCATATCCACTCAACTAGGGGCAGCCCTGCTTCGTACAAACCATGTGGCACCAGTATACTAATACCACCCTCACGGCAACCAACCCAGCTGGACTAGAAGAAAGTCTCATGAACTGCTAACATCGTGTACATCTCACCTGGATTCGACCCAACTGGATCCCACCGCACTGTAACTCCTGTAACACTGGACATGAGGAAAGTGCATCACCACCAAGCTGCCCGCCTGCACAGACATGTTATAAGCTCAGCAGCAGTGCCTAGGTATCAACCATACCAACGGAACCTCGGGCCGGTGACCCGTACCGTAGACTGCAGAAAGAGAAAACCGTAATTGCGG
Organism: Bufo bufo; assembly: GCF_905171765.1. Classification (NCBI taxonomy): domain Eukaryota; kingdom Metazoa; phylum Chordata; class Amphibia; order Anura; family Bufonidae; genus Bufo; species Bufo bufo. The sequence continues at coordinate 821,278,177 of NC_053390.1, read as the reverse complement.
CTGTGATGATATGAACTCACAACCATTTACATTAAAGGAAGGTCCATAGCCACGGACTATAGAGCTGAATGCTAGAGGGATTACTACTACTGCGTCTCGCCTCCGTATATATGTACTAACCATGTCCTGTATGTCATTGTTGAAAGGCCAAATAAAACGCTTATATATATATATATATATTATTTTTTTTTTTTTTTTTTATATACACACACGGCCTAGTGCCCGCAGATAGGAGCATAACAGGCAGTACTACTTTTTATTTTATTTTATTTTTTAAATACTACACTCCATGCTGAAAAGCCAATAAACAAGACACAAGGTAGAAGCGAGGCTTCTCATGCAGGAGAATATAAACATACATAATAAATATATACATCCATCAAACCTGTTTAGTTATTTATATATGTATTTATTCTTTTTTTTTTTTTTTTTTTTATACCTTTATCGTAATATGTATATTCCATTTTTTTTTTATTTTTTTTTTTATCCATAAAATTACATTGTTAGATCATTTATTATTAGTATCATTTCATTCTTTTTAATCACGTTTTATTTTAATTTTTTTTTTTTTTTTTTATAATACCTAGATATATATATATATACTCAGTTCCATTATTATTATTATTTTTTTTTTTTTATGATACCCTTTGTTATTCATTTATATATTTTAATGCCTATAATATATTAATTCGGTTAGTAATTATTATTTTTTTTTTTTAAAACGTATAGCCAGAAAAAACCTCCATATATGCTAATGATATCCCATTGCTCGGGGCTGCACCTGAGTTGCCCAATTTCCAGGAAAATATGTGCGGGTAACCTACAGGCTCTGTAAATCCACCCTGAAGCCATTAAACGACCATTGAGATTGTTTTTTTGTATTTTAAATTTTTCATTTATTAAGGCAGGGACACCGCCTCTACCCGTGATTCTAACTCTGCACAAGAACCATCCTCCCCGCAGTACTCACCAGTCACAGAGAGGGACGGAACCTCCAAAGGAGCGGGTACGGGCTGCAGCGACCAGGCCGAGCCCTGGAGTGACGGTCAGGCAACAGCCTCGATACGGTGATTGTATAACCAGACTCCTCCGATGCGCCTGACATCCGTCCTAAAGACGATGATAAGCGCCACCTGAGGATCTGGAGCGCCCATTTCTCCCTGAAACCCAGGAACGGCAACAGGACTGGCGCATGTGGAATCCATTACGGCCATGCCTCCAGGCAACCTAAGGGAAGAAAAAACCGCACCTGTGCCTGCGTGAAGGGGAGGAAGGAGGGGGGGGGGGGGGGCGCCATAATGGCTGCAAATAAGACCCAGAGAGCCTCATGGTACGGAAGGGGCTCTGATCGCAAAGCTTGGACAGTAGGAATACCCCTTAGAAGCCATAGGCACAGGTGCACCGCAATCGGACATGGCAAGCACGAGAGGTTAATCTATAATACTGGACAGGAGACTGGGGCAAGCTAAAACAAGCACCACATATGAAAACTCGCCTGCCCAGCGGTGCCCAGTACGGGACCCGGTAAACGCTTCAGGGGAAGAGGGGCGGGGGTTAGGCGAAGCGATCTAGCTTGCGCCATGGGAGCTAAAGGAGGCCGTCCAAAGCAGCAGGGGGGGGGGGTGAGGACCCCATATTGCCCTACATTACCGGGGAGACCAACAATCCCGCCCGGCTTGCTTAGCCCTAACGCCATGGAACAGAAGCTAGGAAGGGGGGGGGGGGGGGGGCGGTAACACAGCGCAGCACCACAGACATCACAGGATGGGTCGAAAGAAACGGCGCACACACGCGGGAAGCTGGGGGATAATAAAAGTCGGGGGGGGTTAGGAGGAACGGCGAGCAGACCGCCGGACCTTCGCTGAAGCGCTGGAGCTGCATGTATACCGCAGCAGCAGCTGCACAAAGCCCCAGAAGCAGGCACAGGGGAGGAGGATGGCAGGGTAGAGCTCAAGCTGCTCTAACAGAGCACAGCTAACCCTCCCCTCCTCATGTAACTCACCAGGGAGCAGCTCAAAAGGGCAGAACCACCTGTGGACTCCTGATGTGGACAGAGCAAAGGGGTATGTCCATACCAATCTGCTTCCACTTGCAAGAGGAAGTGACCAGGACAGAGATGATGTATATGTGACCTTCAGGATTTCCTGCACCGCCCTCATCCTGTCTAAGGAGGTTCCCCAGTGATTAACCCTCAATGACCCTAATCTGCAACCTACTTAACCATTACTGAGACGGGGCCAGATTCCTAAATGCCCCTAAGGGGAAAAGGGGGGGGGGGAGGACCATCAGTCCCTAAGCACCCTCCCTATACAGTCAGGCGCTTTCCAAACTTGTCATTGTGGATGCTAACTTGAGTATCCAAAAATTGTAAAGATACCTCTGAATGTGTCAAAGTGAACTTGACACTGGGATCTATGGTATTTAGAAAACTATGGAAGGCGATGAGGTCCTCCGTGGCGCCGACCCAAATCAGGAAAATCTCATCAATGTAACGCCACCACCCCAGCACATGGCTGAAGTGGTGGCTCACATAGACGACAGACTCCTCAAGATGTGACATGTAAAGATTTGCATCTTTTGTATTCTGTAATATGTATAACTAATGTTTGGGGACAGCCCCTGTCTGTGTGATGGTGCGACTCCAGCCCCCTCATGGGACTTGGGTGGCACCTACACAGACGGGAGTTGCTGACATATTTAATATAAACAAAATCCTATTATGAGCCCCGATGCAGTTTTTTCTGTGTCCCTTCAGTTGACTCATTTACAGTGGACTTTGCCTACTGTGTGGCTGTAAGGGACATGGAGCGGATTTGCTGTCATTCTGGACAGCGGGATGTTAACGGTGTGAATACCGCATCATCCTGCTGATACAGATATCCTATTGGTGACTCGCCGGTCCCCGATAAATGGATCAGCTTTTTCTGCTATATGCTGCGGCGCTCAGGCACTGTACAAGTGTCTGTCAAATCTACATGGGCGGTTGTATTGGCATGAGCATGCGCCCTAAAGTAATGTTCCAAAGCGGCCATCTTTGATGTGGTTGGTATACCACGCACTACTTCTGTGAATCTCGTGATAGTGGTTGGAGCGGCGCATGCGCCGTTTTCTCTTCCGGACGCCAACAGTTCCCACCATGTCTATTCAGCCGAAAGTGATTCATTCAAAGGTTTTTAACTTTTTCATTGTTATATCATGTCAAACACTCTTGTTCACTTGTCACATTTGATTAGCAATTATGGTATTTTGGTGATTCTATATCACATTCATCACATTATGGAATTTTTATGATTATATTTGTATTGCTGCTACATTGAATCATGATGATACACTGATTGTACTTGTAATATGGTTGTAATATTTATGCATTTGCACTTTATTATATGATGTATCAATTTGTACTTTGGCAATTACCTGCACTATTTATATATGTAATTTTGCACATGTTACTCAGCTGGAAAAAGGCTCCATAGAGAGGGCTGAAACGTTGCTGATGAGTGAATAAACCGTCCACTTTTTCATTATTATCTGGAGTGCTGCCTTCTTTTGCTCTATTATATATATATATATATATATATATATACATGGTAATTTAATCATGCATAATATGTTTGCATGTGATGCAATTTTTAATGATGTATAAGTATGAGGCGGTTAGCCTAGGCGAGCGGCGGTACAACGGTACACACGGAGGGTAAGTGGGGGGGCGAGGCAACGCAGGCCACAACACGCATATGGCCATACTCACCGGCAGGTAGCTTGATCACCGGCACGCACGCCCGGTCCTTGCGGCGCATCAACTCGCCTCTTTACATATTTTCATTTGCAGGTTGTCTCAAGCGGTCAGATCGGCATCTTCACAGAAGGAGTGCTTGTTGTGTGTGTTATAAGGTATTGTCTGGGGATGGTAGGGTCGTGGCACCGATAAATCTGGGACTCTATCATTCAAGAACACTCTCTTTTACAGAGCGGCAGTCTCAGTGGTAAATTTCAAGGTATAAAATAAATAAAAAATTTTGGATTATCGGCCTGCGGGGGGGGGTTAGGGGAAAGAGAGAGAAATGCCGGCGATGGTGACATTACCCTGTTGCATGATAGTTCCACATAGGGGTCATTTCCGTAGGGGGGCAGCACGGCTTCAGGTCTTCCATACCAACCATCGGTACCCCCTCTTCACATGGGCGCAAGTTCAGCATCACCATCACTTAGCAGGCTGATATCTCCGTCTGTCATCACATGGTACCTAAGTACGCTTCGCACACGCGCGCAGATCCGTCACGCCTTCGGATCCGAAAATCAAGCCCTGTAATGTCTTCAGGCACCATTAGTCCTTCACGCACTCAGGACACAATTTAAGTCCTGTCACGTCTGCAGGCAAACGTCAGTCCCACACGATCTTGGACACGATTTAAGTCCTGTCACGTCCACAGGCAAACACGGTCCTTCACGTCCAAGGACTCAGCTTAAGTCCTGTCACGACTACAGGCGCATAAAAGTAAAAAAAAAAAAAAACGCCATACCATCAGTTCATGCATCAATTCGTGTCATGTCGCATCCATTTCAGTTGATACCTGGGTCACCCCACTCACTATGTTCCAGGGCAAAGGTGCACGCATTGCATTCCATGTCACCACCTAGTACGGGCGCACAATTGGTTGAACTTCACAGGTGATTAGTTCCCGGGCGCACTAGTGCATGCATGAGGGCTACATTCGGGCAACAGGGCCTTCATGTCTCACAATGTTTTAGATGGAACCATCACAGGATCAAAGGAGCCAAGACATGGTCGATTCCCAGAGAAGTCTTGATCTACTGTCTGATAGGGATCACTCCCATTCCCTCAGATCCTGGACCATTCCGAAACTATCAGCAGAACTCCTGTGAAGAGGCATCCCTTTTCCCGCATCGGCCAGGAAGGCCGAACTGTTTCGTCTCCTCCAGGCGGATTCGGGCCCCAGCCAAGACATGGTCACTATGAACACCATACAAACTTCTATCAGTCAGCTGCACGCAGCCATCAATAACATGGCCTCGTCCATGTCCAGCTTTCAGGCCAGACTTGAGGTAGTTGAAAGCAGGGCATCCAATCCCACTGATGACAGTCAGGGTCCGGTGGTTCCATCTACTTCCGCCAGCACGGGCGTGCATACCCCGCCCAATTTCCCCAGCATATCCCCATCTCACTTCATTCCTGCTAATCTGAGGAAAGACATTCTAGAGGGTAAGGACATTAACTTAGCCTCATTACTAATAGCCACCCACGAAGTACCAGACAACAAAACGATCGCATGCGGCAAAGTCTCTGTCATATTGAAATCGAGAGACAAGCGGTTGAACAGGAAGCTCAGTGTCACCAAATTTGTTCTAGCTTTCAGCTTATATAGAGACGTCATATGCTCAGTGTCCCCAACACGCGGAGAAGAGTTAGATCTATACCTCTATAAGGTGGTGGACCTTGGTCACAAGTACGGGGGCACCGCCTTTTATGAATATCATCGCTCGTTCTCCGCCAAAGCGGCCGCTTTACTTACCCAGTTCCAGAATACCGTAGATTGGGCAGTCGTGGACACTGAGCTGTTCTGTTGACACTTCGCCGGGCTGAAATCGCCGACATGTGTCAAGTGCGGGTTTTATTCCATTCAGAAGAATGGTGTACCAATGCCAGATCGGCTAGACTTTCCTATCCCAAAAAACTCCCAGGATGCATTTCAGTCCAAAACAGCCACGGGGGTGGACAAGTTAGGTCGGCCCATCAGATATTTGGGGAAGTCGCAGATCTGCAACAATTTTAATGCAGGGAGCTGCTTCTACAATCAGTGCCGCCTGTTGCATCTTTGCGCAAATTGCTTCAGGGCACACCCCCGCATCGCTTGCCCACAGAAAGGGCACAACCCCGCATGACTAAGCGTTGTAAATATTGATATGCTTGCGCGTCACCTGTCGGGTCATCCAGACATAGCATGGGCCAAATTTGTAATTGGTGGATGTTCATCAGGGTTTCACACGGGACAGGTTGCTATTCCCCAGGCTTCATTCGAATGTAGGAACCTGCAATCTGCCTTAAACAACCCCGAGGTGGTATCGCAGCTAGGCAAGGGATACATCATTGGTCCATTGATCAAACCCCCGTTTGAAACCTTCAGGATCAACCCCATAGGGGTAGTCACTGGGAAGTTTTCTAATAAAAATAGACTGATTTATGACTTGTCAGCGCCCCATTCTTTATCCACGCCTAGTCTCAACTCGCTCATTCCAGCTGAGGAATTTTCAAGGAAATATTCCTCCATAGACAAAGCCATCCAGGTCATTCTGTCCTTAGGTAAACAAGCATGGCTATCCAAAGCTGACATCACGGATGCCTTTAAGCTCCTTCCTATATCACCTCAGTTATGGCAATGGCACGGAGTCAAATGGGAGGGTAGTTATTATTTCGCCAACAAGTTAACATTTGGGTCTAGATCTAGTCCATGGCGTTTTGATCAATTCGCCAAGTGCCTGCACTGGATCTTGCAGCACAAATTCCATGGATGCCACGTCATACATTACTTAGACGATTTCCTGCTGATCGAACCCCCTTCCTGATCACCTGTTGACCTCAATACTCTGATACGGGTTTTCAGGGAACTTCACGTACCTGTGGCTGATAACAAAACGGACGGGCCCAGCACCAGGATCACCTTCTTAGGAATCCAGCTAGACACCGCTTCCGGTCAGGCCAGTCTAACAGAAGACAAGCTGTCAAGGATAAGAGCTGCGGTGCGCACCTTGCTCCAAGGGGGGTCACGTCCAGGGTCAATCTGCAAAGTGTCTTAGGGATGCTCAATTTTGCCATGAGGATCATCCCCCAGGGCAGATCATTCATCTCCAGACTCCTTCGCTTGTTGCCCGAGGCAGCAGATCAAAATTTGATCGTTCATCTCGATCACCAGGCAAAGGCAGATCTGGTAATGTGGGATCAATTCTTGACACACTGGAACGGGGTCTCATTATTCATACCCATGGTCTCCAACAACTCTCCTGTCGTACACACAGACGCCTCATCATCGGTTGGGTTTGCGGCAATTTATGGTGGGCACTGGATAGCTAGCGCATGGTCGGCAGAGGTATCCTGCATCCCGGGATTTTCAGGGTCATCGCCTCTTTTCGAGATTTACCCCATAGTCGCAGCAGCGCAGGCCTGGGGTAGTCATTGGTCCAACAAGACGGTACTATTCATTTCCGATAACATGGTAGTGGTCGATCTGGTCAACAAAGGGAGATCAGCATCCGGGCAGGTCATGGCGTTCCTAAGGCGCTTCGTGTGGTTGGCATTACAACATCATTTTAACTATGAAGTCGCGCACATTGCCGGGAAGGCAAATTTGGCCGCAGATGCCTTGTCAAGACTTAACATGCAGTCTTTCTTCCAGGTTTCTCCAGACGCAGACCCATGCCCGACTCCAACACCAGCTTCCAACCTCCTCCACATGGATTGAGGCACCACTTGGAAGTGGCTAGGTCACTCATTAATCAGTCATTGTCCAAAAACACGGAGAGGAATTACAACACGGCCTGGGGACATTTCATCACATTCAAACGCCTATTTCCACAATCTCACCTAGACCATGTGTCCTACATCCTAGCATTCATAGCATACTGCCACAAGACTCTCAAATTGTCCCATAGCACAATCAAATTATACCTAACCGGCATCCAGCATTTCTGGTACAGCATGTACCCCGACAGACCATCGTTATTTTTGGCACACCCCATCAAAGCCATCCTTAAGGGGATTCTATGTACAACGGTCAGACCCAAGGCGCCACGGGAACCCATCACAGGGAAAAAGTGTTCAAATCCCTGTCTCACATGCTAGACAACGAGCCTTTCGGACACCAAATCAGTCTACTCATCAAGACAGCGATATATCTCAGCTTCTACGGTTTCCTACGCCCAGGCGAATTCACATGCTCAGGCTCCTCCCCTGGTTACCTCCAGAAGGGACATCTCGTTCATGTGGGTTCCTCATTCTCACTCTCCCTACAGCATTCGAACACGGCGCGGCCGGGGGAAACCGCACAAGTGAGATATTTCCCCACCGGGAATGCCTGGTGCCCGGTAGCGGTCCTACGGGAATGGTCTGATACCATCATACAGGCCCCAGCTCGGTCTCCCCTACTAGCTCTTGGCTCCATTCCCCTCAGTATTCAAGTTTTTCTAAAGCATGTACGGATCCTCCTCTCCAAGCTGAAGGTAAATCCGCGGTCAATCACGGGGCATTCATTTAGGATAGGCGCGGCTTCCGCAGCTTCAAAAAATGGCACCCCGGCGCACATCATAAAGAAACTAGGTCGTTGGCAGTCCTCATGCTATACCAGGTACATTCCTAATCCACGCTCCGAAATGTCTAGTGCTTTCCAGAAGTTATTACTGTAAGTCCGTAACATGAGTCCTTTGTACCATCCGGGTCTCACATGTCATTTTTGGCCCCTTTAGGCTATCCTCACATAGCAGCAGCTACAAAAGGTGGGAGCAGTGAGCTCCTAAACGACACGGTCTTCAGCTCAGCTCACCCTCCCACCCACAGCCCTCAACTCACATATCCTCCTCCTAAGGTGGCCCCCTTTAGGCTATCCTCACATAAGCAGTTCCGCCACACCCCCACTGCTAAGGTTAGGGCTTATTATCTGCTAGATGATCCGATCACAAGTATGGATTAACTCATGTATTTATTGATAAATTATTGATACTTCATGACAGCGATGCAGATTTATCATGGTTCGCACTGTCATAAGATGCATTGCGATACGTACTTATTTAGGGAGCATTCACACGAACGTGTTTTTCTTCCGTGTCCGTTCCGCGTCCGTTCCGCAATTTTTGCAGACAATGCACGGACCCATTCATTTCTATGGGTCCGCGAAAATTGTGGAATGCCTTTTATTCTCATCCGTGTGCTGTCCGTTCCGTGTCTCCGATCCTATAATTTTAGAACATGTCCTATACTTGGCCGCAAATTGCGGTCCGTGGCCTCATAGAAAGTAATTTGGTCCGTGAAAAACTGATAGCACACGGAAATGCATCCGTATGTCATCCGTTTTTTGCGGACCCCTGGACTGAAAACATTCTAGGAAACCCCATTTCAGTCACATGTGGCTGCACCTAGGACCAGGAAGTAGAGAAAAGCGGCTGCAAGAGAATCATGGCCATCATCAATGTTGAGAAGCTCATCATTCTTGTACAAGAAAGGCCCCTATTATGGGACACCAGGTCAGAGGTATACCATGACCGTGTCCGAAAAGATGCGGCATGGGAGGAACTAACAAAGGAGCTGCATCCTGAGGAGTGGGAGAAAGCAAGCAAGATCCAGTGAAAGAACATGGGTATGTGTAGACCTGTAATTTTACCATGTGCACCCCAAAGTATGTTACAACACCAAGTGAACCCCAAAGTATGTTACAACACCAAGTGCACCCCAAAGTATGTTACAACACCAAGTGCACCCCAAAGTACGTGCCCCCCAAAGTATGATACGCCCCCCAATGTACCGCAAAGTATGTGACGCCCCCCAGTGCACCGCAAAGTATATGACAACATAAAATGCACCCCAAAGTATATGACAACACCAAGTGCACCCCAAAGTATGTTACAACACCAAGTGCACCCCAAAGTACGTGCCCCCCCAAAGTATGATACGCCCCCCCAATGTACCGCAAAGTATGTGACGCCCCCCAGTGCACCGCAAAGTATATGACAACATCAAATGCACCCCAAAGTATATGACAACACTAAGTACACCCCAAAGTATGTTACAACACCAAGTTCACCCCAAAGTATGTTACAACACCCAGTGCACCCCAAAGTATGCTACAACACCAAGTGCACCCAAAAATACATGCCCCCCCAAAGTATGATACGCCCCCCAATGTAACGCAAAGTATGTGACGCCCCCCAGTGCACCGCAAAGTATATGACAACATCAAATGCACCCCAAAGTATATGACAACACCAAGTACACCCCAAAGTATGTTACAACACCAAGTGCACCCCAAAGTATGTTACAACACCCAGTGCACCCCAAAGTATGTTACAACACCAAGTGCACCCCAAAGTACATGCCCCCCCAAAGTATGAAAGGCCCCCCAATGTACCGCAAAGTATGTGACGCCCCCCAGTGCACCGCAAAGTATATGACAACATCAAATGCACCCCAAAGTATATGACAACACCAAGTGCACCCCAAAGTATGTTACAACACCAAGTGCACCCCAAAGTACGTGCCCCCCAAAGTATGATACGCCCCTAATGTTCCGCAAAGTATGTGATGCCCCCCAGTGCACCGCAAAGTATATTACAACATCAAATGCACTCCAAAGTATATGATAACACCAAGTGCCCCCCAAAGTATGTGACACCCCCTAATGCACTGCATAAATAGAATGTAAATATATATATATATTTTTTTTACAGTAAAAATAGCAAAGACAAGGTGGAACAAAACCCGTGATCAATTTAGAAGGGAGTTGTCGGAAACTTCACGTAGCGGTGACGGCGGGGCAAAGAAACGTGCCTACATTTACACCAAGCAGCTGCGGTTCATAAGAGATATCATGGAGTTGCGACCGTAAGTAAATATATATTATTACATTTTTATTTTTACTTTTACTATTATTACACTGGGGGCGAACCTATGGCACGGTTGACAGTGGCGACACTCGAAGCCCTCTCTGTGTGCACCTGCAAAAACCAACAAAACCAATTGGTGGTAAAACAAAAAAAGGGTATATAGAAAATTTAGACAAAAACAGTAAATTTTTAAATTTTTATTATAGCACTGTTGATAATCTGGAGGAGCAAACTGGGTCGATAGATTCGGATGAGACCCAAATAGAGACTCAGAAATCACCGGATGACGCCACAACAAACCCACCAGAGATGTCACAGCAAATTCAGACATCAAGTGGTCCAGAGGAAACACCAGCAGAGATCTGTCAAGCACCAAGACGCCGGAGCCGGAATCCTCCTGTGCAAGAACCAACAGATAATCGTGCTGTCATAGATAGTCGAGTATTAGACTATCTAAATAGAAATCAATCAGAGAGCCCTGAGGAATTAATGCTCCGATCTCTGGCTCCATTCCTCTCTCGTGTGCCAGAAGTGCGTCGGCCCGTGTTCATGTCTACCATGAACACGATCCTTGATATCTTCTCATGGCCCCAAGACCCCACAGAATTGGTACATATAATAGAGCAATACAAATGGAGAGTAATTGGAACACCATGGGTTCCAGTAAGCACCCCTGGGCCTCGTCAATCTCTGTCCAGATGCCCTGTTACTTCCCCACCACTGTACAGCCATGATTGGCCAGCAGCCAGCAGATCTTATACTGGCCAGATACACCGACGTGAACATGAAGAGGTACGGGCCACCTCCACAAGGCCTGCAGGCCAATTTACTAGGGAATTATTTGACTTGTAAATTTAATTTTTTTGTTTTATATATGCCTATCTTCAGACATAAAGTTTATTTTGGTTCTAACGTATTTGTGCAATGTATTTTTTTTAAAATGGATGGGAAACCTCTCATTTTTTGAATACAGTTAGGAGCCTGTATTAAGGCTCTTTCACACAAGTGGATGCCATGCGAGTAATCCGCTGTGTGAAAGAGTGCAATACCCCGTTCCCTGTGGTAAGTACGGTGATGTAACCCCAGGTCCTGCATAATGAAAATAGAGAAACCTATCTCTGTACATCCAAATGGTATATTTTAGCTTCCTATTTCATCAACCTCATAGGTGACATAGTACCCGGATATGGTCCCAGTGTATGATAGGTATGTATCGACCGGGTGACACCAATACCTATCACATACTGGGACCATATCATGATGATATGCCCCCATCTCATACATGAGCTGAAGTACTGATTTTTATTATAATCATTTCATGGAAATGGTTGATAGTAAAGAGGTATTAGAGGGTATCTAATGGCAAAATCAAATTTTATATTTTTATATGCAGACAACAAAGTTTTTAAAATTTAGATTATAAAAAAAAAATTTCAGTTGAGAATAAAATTTGATTTTGCCATTGAAAGATACCCCAGCCCGCAAGCCCGCGTCAAGGGTCCTCATTCTCTTGCGAGTCCCTACTCTAACAATAACAACTTGGAAACAAACTAAACTAAACTAACTGATCAATATTGTTCTGAGTCAATATTAATTTAGTGTCTGCCATGAATTGCTTCTAACTGCCATGACAATACGCTTTCTGGGCTGATAAAATAGTCAGCATAGAAATCACGAATATGCAGGCCTGATGATCCTGGTCTTCCATGCAGCGTCTGGTCCAGGCCAAACGATGAAGAGGTCATGTATTGGTCTGGGACACCTGGGTCTGGGACACAGTCTCCAATTAACTAAGAAGGAGGAGTAACCCATTTGTGTGGTATATAAAGTATTTGTTTTTAGTACACTTTTGTATTGTCTTGAAGAAGGGCTCAATACCACAGCCCGAAACGCGTCACAATCTTGTGTCTCTCCATGTGACATCTTTGTTGGATTTTATTACAAGCCGAATAAAGAAAACTTTTTATATGCTGAAGCTGGAATCAACCTTTCTCTTTGTTCTTGGACTTATCAAGTGTGGCTAGGTTCAAGCCACTTCCCTTTCCGTGCTTCAGGCAGGTGACCAGAGGTGAGAGCTGCTAAAATCCTTTCTCTTATCATACATGCTATGCGAACCAGCGTGCACTCCCCCTCACCTGAACACGCAAAATAAGTTTTTTCTTTAGGCTTGGGATCCACAAAACCTGCTATACATTGTTTTGGATTATGTCTGCGGCATTACGCTCAATGGAGCAATGTGAAGACCGCATGAAAAAGATGGACAACATTTTCAATACAGCAGGTACATCCAAACAGGGTGAAATTGATTTAAAAATAAAAATGACGTCACTGGAGAAACTCTTGGCAAAGGAGTTGAAGACATGGTGGGACTGCACATCCCTAAAGAAATACCTAGATAAGAATATGGTGCCTAGGGGATTGCGGCTAAGAAAGCAACCCACCACAACTTACTCTGATTCTTTTACCACACAATGGTACAACACTCTAACAGAATGTTCTATCAAGTTAATGGAGTTAATTATTTCACATGAAGAAACTGCTCTAAAAGAAACCCATGATGAGATCAAAATATTACAAGAGGAATTAAAACATCATGAATTGGATGAGAGCTTCCAGGATTTGGATGCCAAACTAAATGAAAACCTTAATAAACTGGAGGACATGCTTATTGAGTTCAAGCAGAACAAATTTAATCGAGATCTCCTGGATTACAGTACCAATTCAGTATATACATGGTCTAATACCAAATCAGGAACTCCTCGATCCATTCTCAAGAAAATGAATCGTTTTAAATCCAGAGCAAAACGCAATACAGGTGTGTCATTTAGTTCCACGGACATGGACTCTTTGGATTCTAATTCAGACAATGCGGAAAGCTCCAATACCCATGTGGAGGGATCTGCAACAGGAGGCTCCAGTCACCGTAATCAAGCAAAAAACGCAGGGCGGGGAGAAAACACCGAAAAAGGCAGGCGATATCCGAGTCGCAAGAAACAGCCAATGACATACAGGTGATTAACCTTTCCTCAAAGCCCGTCTCCCCTTTCCAGGAGAGGGTTCTGAGAAAGGGTTTTTCTTTCTCCCCATCCCGCAGTTTTGATCTATATCACACAATAATAGATGTCAACAAACTTGCTAGAAAAATGACACTAAAGAAACATTTCTCAGTTATTAATGATGATATTAATGTTACAACAGAAGATGCATCTAATGTTAATGATACACCATGTGATGTCACAATTGAGAATATGTGTCCATGTTTTACCTTTGCAGATCTGGTGCAGATTGCTTCGCTCCAGGAGATGTGTGGGGGTTCGGAGGGGGACTGTATGTGTAATAAATCCACCACATATAAAATCTCTAATAAGAGTTTTTACCCCATACAGTCCCGATCCGAGGTCCTTGACAGATTTCAGGATTTGATCCAAAGGGATTTATGTGCTTTGAAAGTTATCTCAGATGACAAAGTATTGAAAAATAATCTGACAAAAAACGAACATAGAGCCTTTTTGGAATTGCAAAATATGCATGATGTTGTGATACGGAAAGCTGACAAGGGAGGAGCGGTCGTAATCCTTGATAGTGAGCTTTACAAGAATCAGATACTGGATATGCTGAAAGACTCCAATACTTATCTTTCATTGGATTGCAATCCTCTCCCCCCTTGTCAGAAAACCCTGAAAACTGTTTTGGATAGGGGTCACTCCTTGGGCATACTATCCAAAAGAGAAGTTGAGTTCATGTATGTAGAACATGCAATTACACCTATTTTCCATGCACTCCCCAAAATCCATAAACCAGGCTTCCCTCCCCCATTACGTCCAATTGTGGCAGGTATAGGCTCATACTCCGAAAATTTATCGGAGTGGGCCGACTCCCTGCTACAACCCCTTGTGCCATTAATACCAGGATATCTAAGAGACACCAGCACAGTTTTGGTTAATTTTCTCTCTTTTGACTGGCATAAAAACTTTACATGGGTGACAGCAGATATCTCCTCATTATATACTAACATCCCCCACGAATCCGCTATTGTTGCTTTAAAATGGTTTTTGGAACATTACAGTAATTATACTCTAGCACTGCAGGAATTTTTATGTTTGGTTTTGGATTTTTTGATGAGACATAATTATTTAAAGTTCAACAAAAAATATTACCTACAGCAATCAGGAATCCCTATGGGAGCTAAATACTCACCGTCAATAGCAAATATATATATGGCGTGGTGGGAGAATAATTTTCTCTTTTCTGACAACAATCCCTATAGAGAAGATTTCAAATGGTACGGTCGTTATATCGACGATATGCTGTGGGTGTGGCAGGGGGACACAGAGAGGATAGCTGATTGTATAGAATATCTAAATAATTGTACTACATCAATTAAGTTCACCTTTTCCAGCGATCCAGAGAGAATTGTTTTTCTGGATTTATGTCTGGAGGGTGATAATGACACCAGCAGGGTGTCACATACACCCATAGAAAGTCTACAGCTGGTAATACCATTCTCTCTGCCTCCTCCTGCCATCCACCACACGTCCTAAAAAATATCCCCAAGGGAGAAATGATAAGGGCGAGGAGAAATTGCTCTACCCCAGAGCTCTTTGAAAGAGAAGCTAAAAATATTGCAGCCAGACTAAAGGTGAGGGGTTACACCCAAACTAACATTGAGAGAGGAATCAATTTTGCTAGATCAAAAGATAGAGAAACCCTAATTTTTCCAAAAAATTATAAAAATAAGAACATAGACAATGAGAACAAAAATGCTGATGGGGACATTAATGACAGGGGTCACGAAAATAAAAATAAGAATAAGAATAAAAATAAAAATATTATGACTAAGGATACTACTATTAATAAAGAAAAACCCATCACCTTTATTACTAATTATAGTAGAGACTACTTTAAGATTTGCAAAATTATACGCAAACATCTCCATGTTTTGAACTATAATGAAGAATGGAAAAATATAGCTTCAACAGGGATTAGATGTGTAGCAAAAAAAGCCCCTACAGTAGGGCAAAAAATCAGCCCCAGTCTATATAGGGAGAATTTCCCCAGAACGAACAGCTGGCCTAAAACAAACGGAAACTATAAATGCGGCAGCAATAAATGTATATGCTGTCGACACATGCTTATCTCGAAAGAGGTCACATCTATGGTCAACAATAAACAACATATACTTAAGCAATATATAAATTGTAAAACAGATCATGTAGTTTATGTCATAACATGCAAAATATGCAACCTACAATACGTGGGCTGTACCACCAATGAACTAAGGGTGCGTATAAGAAAACATCTGAGTGATGTCCCTCATTTTATGTCCCGTAATGTCTCAGCGGCTACCAGACATTTTGCCACTGTTCACAAGGGCGATATTTCTGCGTTTTCTGTACAGGGAGTGGAAGTGGTGTCCACACCTGTCAGAGGAGGCGATCGTAAACAGAAGCTTCTAAGTAGGGAAACATATTGGATGTTCATTCTAGACACTTGCATACCAAAGGGTTTGAACAGAAAACATGATTTAACTCTGCAGGATATGTAGTGCATCAACATGTTTATATGTGGTTTCTGAGTGTGCATTTCTGTGAAGTACTGCGTCCCCACCCACATGCTCCAGGGAGGATCTCCTAATCTTGGAGCACCTGGGTCTGGGACACAGTCTCCAATTAACTAAGAAGGAGGAGTAACCCATTTGTGTGGTATATAAAGTATTTGTTTTTAGTACACTTTTGTATTGTCTTGAAGAAGGGCTCAATACCACAGCCCGAAACGCGTCACAATCTTGTGTCTCTCCATGTGACATCTTTGTTGGATTTTATTACAAGCCAAATAAAGAAAACTTTTTATATGCTGAAGCTGGAATCAACCTTTCTCTTTGTTCTTGGACTTATCAAGTGTGGCTAGGTTCAAGCCACTTCTCTTTCCGTGCTTCAGGCAGGTGACCAGAGGTGAGAGCTGCTAAAATCCTTTCTCTTATCATTGGTCCAGGTCTGCATCGAAGGAAGCATCGTACATCCTGATGAAATTGTGAAGAAGAACACACGCCTGAATCACCAGGGTAGCATTCTCAGGATCCATTTGTATAGCTGACATAAAGACCCTCCACTTATTAGAAAGTAGTCCAAAAGCGCACTCTACATAACGGCGTGCACGAGTCAGCCTGTAGTTGAAGACAGACCTCCTTTCATCTAAATCACGTCTTGGGAAGGGCCGCATCACATGTGGTGTCAGTGCAAAACCTTCGTCAGCCACAATGACAAAAAGAGCCGGACGTCCAGCTGATCCAGACAGTCTTATTGGCTGTGGCAGGTCGAGTTGGTTGGACTGAAGCCGTTCACCCATTCTGGAAGCACGAAATATACTTGCATCAGAAGTGCTCCCATAGGCCCCGATGTCGACAATTATAAACTTGTAGTCACTGTCAACCAAGGCCAACAGGACCACAGAAAAATATTGCTTATAATTGAAGAATCGGGACCCTGAGGTCTACATTAACTCATACATATATGTGGAGGTGGAAAAAATTTTAAGTGTACATACTTTAGAACAGTGTTTCCCAACCAGTCTGCCTCCAGCTGTTGCAAAACTACAACTCCCAGCATGCTCGGACAGCCTCTGCTTTAGAATATTGGTATTTACCTTAAGGTGACGATTAGCCTTTCTTCAGGTGATATGCTGCGCCTCATATTAGTGTTCTGGAAGATGAGACCAGGACGAACAGACTCCAGCAGACGGTGAAAGGTGGACACCGACATCCGGCAAAATAGATGAAATTTCTCCGGGTGTTGTCTCAAGTCGGCGTACAAAGTATGAAAATGGCCCTTCCTGCACCGTTGTGAGACAATGGGGTGAACCCAAAGGCGCTTCCTACTCGGTTCCTCATCCAACATTGGTGACTGCTGTCCGTATCGCCGAGAGAGAAGCCAGTACAGGAGAACTGTATCCACACGTGTTTTGGGCATGCTGAACCAACAAAAATCGCCAGAAAGCTATGCAAGCAAAACTGAGGATTCTAACAAAGCACACTACGCTCTGAACAAGCAGTAGAAAATGGTGCCTGAGCGATCATGTGACCTTGTGATGTCAGTTTGAAAGGGGTTGGACATTTAAATTTGTCAATTTTAACCCTTCCGTTTTTTTTGCGGACCGTGAAAAACGGATGACACACGGAAGCACCACGTCCGTATTATACGGACTTACGGAACAGAAACGGAAAGATAACTGAAGACATACGGAAGACATGGATCCGTGATTTACGGACCGCAAAACCAACACGGTCGTGTGAATGCTCCCTTATTCTGTGAAGATCAATGACGAGTGTCGGTTCCCGTCCCCCCACCTTCTGTTTTCACCTCCCCCTCTTTTGGCCTCCCCCTTCCCATTGTGTTGCCGTGATTTTGATGCTGTAATTCGGTGGTGCTGAGGCGAGTTGTATATATATATTTTTGCGATAATGGAGCTGACCTCGGGACTGCAGACAGATGTCACGGTTTAGATTGAAGTTATATTACCACAATGGAGAGTCATGCTGGTAGTATCCATTGCCATGGCCACAGTAGTCACCATAGGATCTGTGAAGATGGATCCTGATCATATGATGATGGACGTATGCAACTTACGTGTGAGGATACTTCCTGACTATGGTGAGGGCGGAGGTGATGTCATGGATCTTACTTCCTGGCTCTAGTATGGGCGGATGTGACGTATCCGGGTTGATAGCGCAACATACGGTGAGGGCGGAGGTGACGTCATGGATCCTACCTCCTGGCTAGTATGGGCGGATGTGACGTAGCCGGTTTGATAGCGCGGCAAATGGCGTCATGTGAGTGGTTGATTCTCTCAGCTGCGGCTCTATTTAAGATGGGTATGCAGGCAGGATAGACACAGCCCTTTGAAAAAGCTGAGCGAAACGCGCGTCGGGGTGCGCTCACCCATGCTCCAAGGTTTGTTCCCCATTATACTCTTAGATTGGTGTTTTACATGCCTGTTGTGGTTATTTGGGTTCCAGATGGATTTGGCACATAAGTGTGCCTGATGTTTTTGATACTATGTTTACATATTATGTCCATTAACCATTACAATTTGGCTGGTATGGTATCGCCTGTATGACCATTCCAATGCACGTTTTCCTTTGGCCTGTGGGTGAGATATTTTATCTTTGCATAGCACTGTCAGGCCATTAGGAGGGGTGCATTAAGGGGGTACAACGATCCGGTGTAACCTTGGTGTGGCGCTGATTCGTAGCGCCACTGCATTACTGCTATGTACCAACTATATTTATTATTGTCTATCTGGTTGTCCTTTATGTGACTATTTAATAAAAAACTTTTGTTATTCATGTATATGTGTGTTTCTATTTATTGGGTATATTAAATTCTAGAATTCGCAAATTTATTGCAAATATTAAGCGAAAAATTTGCTAAATATCGCAAAAACAAATATTGCCTATGCCGCTTATCACTATCCACTACTGTCTGCACATGACTGATGTCACCCTCACCAGTCTCAGGGCCGCGCTCCTGACCGCTTGCAACACCAGCTCGACTCTCATTATCTTTACCTGCCCGCCTACTGGAGGAAGCAGCTGATCTCTCCTCCAGATCTTGGCTGGGCAGTAGCTGCTGACTGTCCTCTAGAATCTCATCCTCGTTGAATAGTGGAACAGAGCCGACGGCATACAATACTTCTCAAGCTGAGGGAACAGAAAATGACAGAGGCAGGCTGAGGACAGATGGGGGCATAGAGCTTGTTCAGGGCCATGCTTACTAAGCAATGTGTCAGGGAAACCCACCGACTCCTGGCTAGGGGTGTCTGATGTCACTTGCGGCAAAGTAGAAAACTGTGTCAACCATTTAAGTACCGCTGGGTTGCTGGTCAAGACAAGGCCGCTAGATGACACTGGCAGCTCTGGCCTGCCGCTGCGACTCCTGCTTCCCCTCCCCCTCTTCTGGCGCTACTTCTGCCTGCTCTAGAAACATTTTGGCCACTCCCCGTTCCCTTAGAAGGGTCTTTCACATGTCTGTCCTATATACTGTAATTAAGGATGAATGGACATACTTTTATATATTTAAAAAAACACACCCCAAAATTGGTTGTATCAGACCGCACTTTCAACCCAATAGCAGATGCTAGGATTACTGCAATTACTGTTTAAAACATCACAAAATCTGTAGAATTTGATCACTTTTAGTAACCCCAATTAGTGCAGCAAGGTGAAATATAATAGCTCCTATTACCCAGGCTTTACACTCTCCTATTGGTCCCTGCTATCTCCCTACCGTGATGATAATGCCTCCCTATCCTTTCCCTACACTATGAATAATCTTTCCCTGAATAGCTCAATAGTTTTTTTTATATTAAAGTCTTTCCTAAACACTGTCCCTAGTGCCTGCACTAAGTTCATAGTAAAATGGCGGAGACTGGGCAGAAGGCAACTTTTTATAGGGCTGTGACATCACAGGGGCTGGCTATCTGCTGATTGGCTGTCTGCATTGCATTATGGATTCTCCCTTATATCTGGGCTTCTTACTTCCTCTTTCTAACATGTGCAGCAGCCATTTTAGAAAAAAATTTGATTTGTTAGAAAAAAGCATGAGGAAATTTGTCTTTAGGACCAGGGCCGTCTCTTGGACCGGGTGAGCCGAGTGGCCGCCCGGGGCGCTGTCAGAAGGGGCCGGCAGCCTATCAGAGACCACTAGGCCGGCAGCCTATCAGAGACCAGTGCAGGCGGCGCAATCACATCATCGCGCCGCCTGAGCCAGTGAAGGACACAGGCCAGAAGAGGCCTGCATCGCATCGCTGGAGGAGGTAAGTATAAGTTTGTTTTTTTATATATATGTACAAATTACAATACTGGCATATAAGGGGGGCTGCTGGCACTTAAGGGGAGCTGCTGGGACAGACATAAGGGGGACTACTGGCACATAAGGGGGACTACCGGCACATGATAGGGGTGCTACTGACACATAAGGGGGGCTACTGGCACATAAGGGGGGCTACTGGAACATAAGGGGGGTTGCTGGCACATAAGGGGGCTACTGGCACAAGATAAGGGGACTACTGGCACATAATTGGGGGTACTGGCACATGATAGGGGGGACTACTGGCACATAAGGGGGGCTACTGGCACATAAGGGGACTACTGGCACATAAGGGAGGCTACTGGCACATAAGGGGGGCTTCTGGCACATAAGGGGGGCTACTGGCACATAAGGGGGACTACTGGCACATAAGGGAGTCTACTGGCACATGATGGGGGCTAATGGCACATAAGGGGGGCTACTAGAACATAAGGGGGGCTACTGGCAAATAATAGGGGGGACTACTGGCACATAAGGGGGACTACTGGCACATGATAGGGGGGACTACTGACACATAAGGGAGGCTACTGGCACATAAGGGGGGCTACTGGCACAGGATAGGAGGCTACTGGCACATAAGGGGGACTACTGGCACATAAGGGGGGCTACTGGCACATAAGAGGGACTATTAGCACATAAGGGGAACTACTGGCACATAAGAGGGGCTACTGGCACATAAGAGGGTCTACTGGCACATAAGGGGGGCTACTGGCACATGATAGGGGGCGACTGGCACATAAGGGGGCTACTGGCACATGATAGGGGGCACTCTGGCTACTGGCACATGATGGTGGGGGGCTCTTATTACTGGCACATGATTGGGGGCATCTATGGGGGCTCTTATTAATGGCACATAATTGGGGGCATCTATGGGGGCACATCTTACTGGCACATGATTGGGGCATCTATTGGGGCACTTATTAATGGCACATTATTGGTTGGCACTATAGGGGCATCTACTGAGGCTAAAAAGAAGGGATATTTTATATGGGGGGCTCTGTATAGGGGCATTTTATACTGGGACACATTATGGTGGGTACAATGGGGAAGGGGGGAGAGGAGCACTATGAAGCACTGAGAAGGGGTATTTTATATTGACACATTTTGGGAACATTAGCTCAACTGGGGGCATTACAAGGGGGTATGTTTTGCACATTATAAGGAGAATTATTTCTACTGGGGGGGGCATTATGGTGGGCTTTATTACTCCCCCATGGTATGACCCCCTGGTAGGAGCACCAGCCTCTCCCTGCTCTGCTATCCCTCTGCCCTTTCTCCAAATCCATATTATGAAATCTTTCTCATTAAGATAAAGCACAACATCAGCTCCACCGAGCCCCCGGCCAAAGTGTTGAAGTGGAGTCCGAGATCCCCAAGGGCCAAGCCAAGTAATTGTCAGTTTTCATGTGGAGTGTGTTTATGTTATACACATATAGCCTACACTGTGCCACACAATATACAGTATACCGCTACACTGTGCCACACAATATACAGTATACCTCTACACTGTGCCACACAATATACAGTATACCTCTACACTGTGCCACACAATATACAGTATACCTCTACAATGTGCTGCACAATATACAGTATACCTCTACACTGTGCCACACAATATACAGTATACCTCTACACTGTGCCGCACAATATACAGTATACCTCTGCACTGTGCCACACAATATACAGTATACCTCTACACTGTGCCACACAATATACAGTATACCTCTACACTGTGCCACACAATATACAGTATACCTCTACACTGTGCCGCACAATATACAGTATACCTCTACACTGTGCCCCACAATATACAGTACACCTCTACACTGTGCCCCACATTATACAGTATACCTCTACACTGTGACACACAATATACAGTATACCTTTACACTGACACACAATACACAGTATACCTCTACACTGTGACATACAATATACAGTATATCGCTACACTGTGCCACACAATATACAGTATATCTCTACACTGTGACACACAATATACAGTATATCTGTACACTGTGCCGCACAATATACAGTATACCTCTACACTGTGCCACACAATATACAGTATACCTCTACACTGTGCCACACAATATACAGTATACCTCTACACTGTGCCCCACAATATACAGTACACCTCTACACTGTGCCACACAATATACAGTATACCTCTACACTGTGCCGCACAATATACAGTATACCTCTACACTGTGCCTCACAATAAACAGTATACCTCTACACTGTGACAAACAATATACAGTATACCTCTACACCGTGCCGCACAATATACAGTATACCTCTACACTGTGCCACACAATATACAGTATACCTCTACACTGTGCAGCACAATATACAGTATACCGCTACACTGTGTCACACAATATACAGTATACCGCTACACTGTGTCACACAATATACAGTATACCTCTACACTGTGCCGCACAATATACAGTATACCTCTATACTGTGCAGCACAATATACAGTATACTGCTACACTGTGTCACACAATATACAGTATACCGCTACACTGTGCCACACAATATACAGTATACCTCTACACTGTGCCCCACAATATACAGTATACCTCTACACTGTGCCGCACAATATACAGTATACCTCTACACTGTGCCACACAATATACAGTATACCTCTACAATGTGCCACACAATATACAGTATACCTCTACACTGTGCCCCACAATATACAGTATACCTCTACACTGTGCCGCACAATATACAGTATACCTCTACACTGTGCCACACAATATACAGTATACCTCTACAATGTGTAGGGGTTATACTATTTATTGTACAGCATGGCACAGAGGTTATATTGTCCGGCATGGTGTAACCTCCATACATTTTATGTACAGTATACAGTAATCCGCCATCTATGCTTTAAATCTGGTTTTATATGTTACTTGGTTTTTGTACATTTACTTGCCTGTGCTAGTTGAGACCTGCTGTGATTGGGTTTTCGTTAGTTATTAAATGATAACATGACAGTTTTTTGGTTTTGCACATTATTGATGATTGTATTTCATGACTACTCTTCTAAGGGTATTATAGAACCAAAAAGAGAAAGCATCACTATAACACCATAATGCAGGGCGAACAAGAAAAAAAACATGAAAACCTAGAGTGTTGTCTAACAAACAACAAATGAATGCCCAATATATAAAAAATTATATATTTTATTTCATAATAATAAACAGATCATGATTATTAGAATATGACAGATAGCAAAAAAGGTATGAAGAGTCAGCAGAAAACCCGGGATGCCGCCGTCCCCCGGCCAGTGTCTCTGTAGCCCGCCAAAAGATAGAACACGTCAGGTGTGTATATATTATGCAGTGGAGTGATTCACATAAAGGGTGGTATAAAGTACTAACCACTAAAAAGTAATAACTGTGATCATCACTTTAGTGCATAACCACTAGATGAGTCTCACACACTGGATCCTAATACTGGACAGTGGAAACATAGACAAAATAATATCCATATGGAATTCTCAAAAAGACTGAGACTCCATTCACCAGGCCTTCAAATAAAGGCTATAAGCAGGGCTCATCTATTGGTATCTGATGGAAAATTTACAACATACCATAAGACATGATGGAGGGCAGACACAGCAGGCACAGGACAGGCTGAAAAACCTTGACGCGCGTTTCGCCTCAGCTTTGTCAGGAGGTAAGTAAAGGTGTGGCCATAGTCTCCTATTTATATCCCCCATGTAGCTTTAGGGCATAACACGTTTAGGTATAACAGGTGATACTCACTATCGAGCGCTTCTGCTTGATGATGCACGCCGAGTCCATCATGGCGACGCCGCATTTATCAGGAGGAGGGGTGGAACGCAAGCCATGCGTTCCAGCCCGCCTCCCAAGGAAACGTAGCGGCGTCCCCACTTGACCCGGCGCACAGCGCATCATAGCATAGCGCTGTATCAGCCTATCCAGGCAAGATGTCGGAACTGTCGGAATATGAGAGCCGCATCAAGCATGCCGGATGCTGTGATTCACATTAAACAGCCCAGTATACGAAGTCCACATAGAGGATATAGGCAATATAGGGCAACAATGGGAAGCTGAATACATCTGAGTACATATAAACGTTTTGTGACATTTCAGATGTATTTTAATGTGTTCAGCACAGTGGATATTGGGCTGAACACATTAAAATACATCTGAAATGTCACAAAACGTTGTCCCAGGGAGATGGCTCCCCCGTGTCATCGTAATATTATCCTGTCGTACGGCATAAATCATATCTATAATCCATCACAAAACTTTCAGTATCACTATTATACGATCAAAGCACATCCTACAAATCAATGACATACATGATCATAGCATATAAAAAAAATTACCATACATGATCATGAGAACATCAGTTACAAAAATATTGCATAATAATCTATACCACATAAAGATGCATAGTCACATGACAATTAGAGTTGAGCGAACACCTGGATGTTCGGGTTCGAGAAGTTCGGCCGAACTTCCCGGAAATGTTCGGGTTCGGGATCCGAACCCGATCCGAACTTCGTCCCGAACCCGAACCCCAATGAAGTCAATGGGGACCCGAACTTTTGGGCACTAAAAAGGCTGTAAAACAGCCCAGGAAAGAGCTAGAGGGCTGCAAAAGGCAGCAACATGTAGGTAAATCCCCTGCAAACAAATGTGGATAGGGAAATTAATTAAAATAAAAAAATAAATAAAAAAAATGAACCAATATCAATTGAAAAGAGGTCCCATAGCAGAGATTTCTGGCTTCACGTCAGCAGAGAATCAGTCTCTTCATGCCATAGCAAAGATTCTGGCTTCATGTCAGCAGAGAATCAGTCTCTTCATGCCATAGCAGAGAATCTGGCTTCATGTCACCCACCACTGGAACAGGCCACTGTCACATATTTAGGCCCCGGCACCCAGACAGAGGAGAGAGGTCCCGTAACAGAGAATCTGGCCTTATGTCAGAGCAGAATCTGTCTTCATGTCATAGCAGAGAATCAGGCTTCACGTCACCCACCACTGGAACAGGCCACTGTCACATATTTAGGCCCAGGCACCCAGGCAGAGGAGAGAGGTCCCGTAACAGAAAATCTGGCCTTATGTCAGCGCAGAATCAGTCTTCATGTCATAGCAGAGAATCAGGCTTCACGTCACCCACCACTGGAACAGGCCACTGTCACATATTTAGGCCCCGGCACCCAGACAGAGGAGAGAGGTCCCGTGACAGAGAATCTGGCCTTATGTCAGCACAGAATCTGTCTTCATGTCATAGCAGAGAATCAGGCTTCACGTCACCCACCACTGGAACAGGCCACTGTCACATATTTAGGCCCCGGCACCCAGACAGAGGAGAGAGGTCCCGTAACAGAGAATCTGGCATTATATCAGCGCAGAATCAGTCTTCATGTCATAGCAGAGAATCAGGCTTCACGTCACCCACCACTGGAAAAGGCCACTGTCACATATTTAGGCCCAGGCACCCAGGCAGAGGAGAGAGGTCCCGTAAAAGAGAATCTAGCCTTATGTCAGCGCAGAATCAGTCTTCATGTCATAGCAGAGAATCAGGTTTCACGTCACCCACCACTGGAACAGGCCACTGTCACATATTTAGGCCCAGGCACCCAGGCAGAGGAGAGAGGTCCCGTAACAGAGAATCTGGCCTTATGTCAGCGCAGAATCAGTCTTCATGTCATAGCAGAGAATCAGGCTTCACGTCACCCACCACTGGAACAGGCCACTGTCACATATTTAGGCCCAGGCACCCAGGCAGAGGAGAGAGGTCCCGTAACAGAGAATCTGGCCTTATGTCAGCACAGAATCTGTCTTCATGTCATAGCAGAGAATCAGGCTTCACGTCACCCACCACTGGAACAGGCCACTGTCACATATTTAGGCCCAGGCACCCAGGCAGAGGAGAGAGGTCCCGTAACAGAGAATCTGGCCTTATGTCAGCACAGAATCTGTCTTCATGTCATAGCAGAGAATCAGGCTTCACGTCACCCACCACTGGAACAGGCCACTGTCACATATTTAGTCCCCGGCACCCAGACAGAGGAGAGAGGTCACGTAACAGAGAATCTGGCCTTATGTCAGCACAGAATCTGTCTTCATGTCATAGCAGAGAATCAGGCTTCACGTCACCCGCCACTGGAACAGGCCACTGTCACATATTTAGGCCCAGGCACCCAGGCAGAGGAGAGAGGTCCCGTAACAGAGAATCTGGCTTTATGTCAGCACAGAATCTGTCTTCATGTCATAGCAGAGAATCAGGCTTCACGTCACCCACCACTGGAACAGGCCACTGTCACATATTTAGGCCCCGGCACCCAGACAGAGGAGAGAGGTCCCGTAACAGAGAATCTGGCCTTATGTCAGCACAGAATCCGTCTTCATGTCATAGCAGAGAATCAGGCTTCACGTCACCCACCACTGGAACAGGCCACTGTCACATATTTAGGCCCCGGCACCCAGACAGAGGAGAGAGGTCCCGTAACAGAGAATCTGGCCTTATGTCAGCACAGAATCTGTCTTCATGTCATAGCAGAGAATCAGGCTTCACGTCACCCACCACTGGAACAGGCCACTGTCACATATTTAGGCCCCGGCACCCAGACAGAGGAGAGAGGTCCCGTAACAGAGAATCTGGCCTTATGTCAGCACAGAATCTGTCTTCATGTCATAGCAGAGAATCAGGCTTCACGTCACCCACCACTGGAACAGGCCACTGTCACATATTTAGGCCCCGGCACCCAGACAGAGGAGAGAGGTCCCGTAACAGAGAATCTGGCCTTATGTCAGCACAGAATCTGTCTTCATGTCATAGTAGAGAATCAGGCTTCACGTCACCCACCACTGGAACAGGCCACTGTCACATATTTAGGCCCCGGCACCCAGACAGAGGAGAGAGGTCCCGTAACAGAGAATCTGGCCTTATGTCAGCACAGAATCAGTCTTCATGTCATAGCAGAGAATCAGGCTTTACTTCACCCACCACTGGAACAGGCCACTGTCACATATTTAGACCCCGGCACCTAGACAGAGGAGAGAGGTCCCGTAACAGAGTATCTGGCCTTATGTCAGCACAGAATCAGTCTTCATGTCATAGCAGAGAATCAGGCTTCACGTCACCCACCACTGGAACAGGCCACTGTCACATATTTAGGCCCAGGCACCCAGGCAGAGGAGAGAGGTCCCGTAACAGAGAATCTGGCATTATGTCAGCGCAGAATCAGTCTTCATGTCACAGCAGAGAATCAGGCTTCACGTCACCCACCACTGGAACAGGCCACTGTCACAAATTTAGGCCCAGGCACCCAGGCAGAGGAGAGAGGTCCCGTAACAGAGAATATGGCCTTATGTCAGCACAGAATCTGTCTTCATGTCATAGCAGAGAATCAGGCTTCACGTCACCCACCACTGGAACAGGCCACTGTCACATATTTAGGCCCAGGCACCCAGGCAGAGGAGAGAGGTCCCGTAACAGAGAATCTGGCCTTATGTCAGCGCAGAATCAGTCTTCATGTCATAGCAGAGAATCAGGCTTCACGTCACCCACCACTGGAACAGGCCACTGTCACATATTTAGGCCCAGGCACCCAGGCAGAGGAGAGAGGTCCCGTAACAGAGAATCTGGCCTTATGTCAGCACAGAATCTGTCTTCATGTCATAGCAGAGAATCAGGCTTCACGTCACCCACCACTGGAACAGGCCACTGTCACATATTTAGGCCCAGGCACCCAGGCAGAGGAGAGAGGTCCCGTAACAGAGAATCTGGCCTTATGTCAGCACAGAATCTGTCTTCATGTCATAGCAGAGAATCAGGCTTCACGTCACCCACCACTGGAACAGGCCACTGTCACATATTTAGGCCCCGGCACCCAGGCAGAGGAGAGAGGTCGCGTAACAGAGAATCTGGCCTTATGTCAGCACAGAATCTGTCTTCATGTCATAGCAGAGAATCAGGCTTCACGTCACCCACCACTGGAAAAGGCCACTGTCACATATTTTGGTCCCAGGCACCCAGACAGAGGAGAGAGGTCCCGTAACAGAGAATCTGGCTTCATGTCAGCACAGAATCAGTCTTCATGTCATAGCAGAGAATCAGGCTTCACGTCACCCACCACTGGAACAGGCCACTGTCACCTATTTATACCCCGGCACCCAGACAGAGGAGAGAGGTCCCGTAACAGAGAATCTGGCCTTATGTCAGCGCAGAATCAGTCTTCATGTCATAGCAGAGAATCAGGCTTCACGTCACCCACCACTGGAACAGGCCACTGTCACATATTTAGGCCCAGGCACCCAGGCAGAGGAGAGAGGTACCGTAACAGAGAATCTGGCCTTATGTCAGCGCAGAATCAGTCTTCATGTCATAGCAGAGAATCAGGCTTCACGTCACCCACCACTGGAACAGGCCACTGTCACATATTTAGGCCCCGGCACCCAGACAGAGGAGAGAGGTCCCGTGACAGAGAATCTGGCCTTATGTCAGCACAGAATCTGTCTTCATGTCATAGCAGAGAATCAGGCTTCACGTCACCCACCACTGGAACAGGCCACTGTCACATATTTAGGCCCCGGCACCCAGACAGAGGAGAGAGGTCCCGTAACAGAGAATCTGGCATTATGTCAGCGCAGAATCAGTCTTCATGTCATAGCAGAGAATCAGGCTTCACGTCACCCACCACTGGAAAAGGCCACTGTCACATATTTAGGCCCAGGCACCCAGGCAGAGGAGAGAGGTCCCGTAACAGAGAATCTGGCCTTATGTCAGCGCAGAATCAGTCTTCATGTCATAGCAGAGAATCAGGCTTCACGTCACCCACCACTGGAACAGGCCACTGTCACATATTTAGGCCCAGGCACCCAGGCAGAGGAGAGAGGTCCCGTAACAGAGAATCTGGCCTTATGTCAGCGCAGAATCAGTCTTCATGTCATAGCAGAGAATCAGGCTTCACGTCACCCACCACTGGAACAGGCCACTGTCACATATTTAGGCCCAGGCACCCAGGCAGAGGAGAGAGGTCCCGTAACAGAGAATCTGGCCTTATGTCAGCACAGAATCTGTCTTCATGTCATAGCAGAGAATCAGGCTTCACGTCACCCACCACTGGAACAGGCCACTGTCACATATTTAGGCCCAGGCACCCAGGCAGAGGAGAGAGGTCCCGTAACAGAGAATCTGGCCTTATGTCAGCACAGAATCTGTCTTCATGTCATAGCAGAGAATCAGGCTTCACGTCACCCACCACTGGAACAGGCCACTGTCACATATTTAGGCCCCGGCACCCAGACAGAGGAGAGAGGTCACGTAACAGAGAATCTGGCCTTATGTCAGCACAGAATCTGTCTTCATGTCATAGCAGAGAATCAGGCTTCACGTCACCCACCACTGGAACAGGCCACTGTCACATATTTAGGCCCAGGCACCCAGGCAGAGGAGAGAGGTCCCGTAACAGAGAATCTGGCTTTATGTCAGCACAGAATCTGTCTTCATGTCATAGCAGAGAATCAGGCTTCACGTCACCCACCACTGGAACAGGCCACTGTCACATATTTAGGCCCCGGCACCCAGACAGAGGAGAGAGGTCCCGTAACAGAGAATCTGGCCTTATGTCAGCACAGAATCCGTCTTCATGTCATAGCAGAGAATCAGGCTTCACGTCACCCACCACTGGAACAGGCCACTGTCACATATTTAGGCCCCGGCACCCAGACAGAGGAGAGAGGTCCCGTAACAGAGAATCTGGCCTTATGTCAGCACAGAATCTGTCTTCATGTCATAGCAGAGAATCAGGCTTCACGTCACCCACCACTGGAACAGGCCACTGTCACATATTTAGGCCCCGGTACCCAGACAGAGGAGAGAGGTCCCGTAACAGAGAATCTGGCCTTATGTCAGCACAGAATCTGTCTTCATGTCATAGCAGAGAATCAGGCTTCACGTCACCCACCACTGGAACAGGCCACTGTCACATATTTAGGCCCCGGCACCCAGACAGAGGAGAGAGGTCCCGTAACAGAGAATCTGGCCTTATGTCAGCACAGAATCTGTCTTCATGTCATAGCAGAGAATCAGGCTTCACGTCACCCACCACTGGAACAGGCCACTGTCACATATTTAGGCCCCGGCACCCAGACAGAGGAGAGAGGTCCCGTAACAGAGAATCTGGCCTTATGTCAGCACAGAATCAGTCTTCATGTCATAGCAGAGAATCAGGCTTCACGTCACCCACCACTGGAACAGGCCACTGTCACATATTTAGGACCCCGGCACCCAGACAGAGGAGAGAGGTCCCGTAACAGAGAATCTGGCCTTATGTCAGCACAGAATCAGTCTTCATGTCATAGCAGAGAATCAGGCTTCACGTCACCCACCACTGGAACAGGCCACTGTCACATATTTAGGCCCCGGCACCCAGGCAGAGGAGAGAGGTCCCGTAACAGAGAATCTGGCCTTATGTCAGCGCAGAATCAGTCTTCATGTCATAGCAGAGAATCAGGCTTCACGTCACCCACCACTGGAACAGGCCACTGTCACAAATTTAGGCCCAGGCACCCAGGCAGAGGAGAGAGGTCCCGTAACAGAGAATCTGGCCTTATGTCAGCACAGAATCTGTCTTCATGTCATAGCAGAGAATCAGGCTTCACGTCACCCACCACTGGAACAGGCCACTGTCACATATTTAGGCCCAGGCACCCAGGCAGAGGAGAGAGGTCCCGTAACAGAGAATCTGGCCTTATGTCAGCGCAGAATCAGTCTTCATGTCATAGCAGAGAATCAGGCTTCACGTCACCCACCACTGGAACAGGCCACTGTCACATATTTAGGCCCAGGCACCCAGGCAGAGGAGAGAGGTCCCGTAACAGAGAATCTGGCCTTATGTCAGCACAGAATCTGTCTTCATGTCATAGCAGAGAATCAGGCTTCACGTCACCCACCACTGGAACAGGCCACTGTCACATATTTAGGCCCAGGCACCCAGGCAGAGGAGAGAGGTCCCGTAACAGAGAATCTGGCCTTATGTCAGCACAGAATCTGTCTTCATGTCATAGCAGAGAATCAGGCTTCACGTCACCCACCACTGGAACAGGCCACTGTCACATATTTAGGCCCCGGCACCCAGGCAGAGGAGAGAGGTCCGTAACAGAGAATCTGGCCTTATGTCAGCACAGAATCTGTCTTCATGTCATAGCAGAGAATCAGGCTTCACGTCACCCACCACTGGAAAAGGCCACTGTCACATATTTAGGCCCAGGCACCCAGACAGAGGAGAGAGGTCCCGTAACAGAGAATCTGGCCTTATGTCAGCACAGAATCAGTCTTCATGTCATAGCAGAGAATCAGGCTTCACGTCACCCACCACTGGAACAGGCCACTGTCACCTATTTAGGCCCCGGCACCCAGACAGAGGAGAGAGGTCCCGTAACAGAGAATCTGGCCTTATGTCAGCGCAGAATCAGTCTTCATGTCATAGCAGAGAATCAGGCTTCACGTCACCCACCACTGGAACAGGCCACTGTCACATATTTAGGCCCAGGCACCCAGGCAGAGGAGAGAGGTCCCGTAACAGAGAATCTGGCCTTATGTCAGCGCAGAATCAGTCTTCATGTCATAGCAGAGAATCAGGCTTCACGTCACCCACCACTGGAACAGGCCACTGTCACATATTTAGGCCCCGGCACCCAGACAGAGGAGAGAGGTCCCGTAACAGAGAATCTGGCCTTATGTCAGCACAGAATCTGTCTTCATGTCATAGCAGAGAATCAGGCTTCACGTCACCCACCACTGGAACAGGCCACTGTCACATATTTAGGCCCCGGCACCCAGACAGAGGAGAGAGGTCCCGTAACAGAGAATCTGGCCTTATGTCAGCGCAGAATCAGTCTTCATGTCATAGCAGAGAATCAGGCTTCACGTCACCCACCACTGGAACAGGCCACTGTCACATATTTAGGCCCAGGCACCCAGGCAGAGGAGAGAGGTCCCGTAACAGAGAATCTGGCCTTATGTCAGCGCAGAATCAGTCTTCATGTCATAGCAGAGAATCAGGCTTCACGTCACCCACCACTGGAACAGGCCACTGTCACATATTTAGGCCCAGGCACCCAGGCAGAGGAGAGAGGTCCCGTAACAGAGAATCTGGCCTTATGTCAGCGCAGAATCAGTCTTCATGTCATAGCAGAGAATCAGGCTTCACGTCACCCACCACTGGAACAGGCCACTGTCACATATTTAGGCCCAGGCACCCAGGCAGAGGAGAGAGGTCCCGTAACAGAGAATCTGGCCTTATGTCAGCACAGAATCTGTCTTCATGTCATAGCAGAGAATCAGGCTTCACGTCACCCACCACTGGAACAGGCCACTGTCACATATTTAGGCCCAGGCACCCAGGCAGAGGAGAGAGGTCCCGTAACAGAGAATCTGGCCTTATGTCAGCACAGAATCTGTCTTCATGTCATAGCAGAGAATCAGGCTTCACGTCACCCACCACTGGAACAGGCCACTGTCACATATTTAGGCCCCGGCACCCAGACAGAGGAGAGAGGTCCCGTAACAGAGAATCTGGCCTTATGTCAGCACAGAATCTGTCTTCATGTCATATCAGAGATTCAGGCATCACGTCACCCACCACTGGAACAGGCCACTGTCACATATTTAGGCCCAGGCACCCAGGCAGAGGAGAGAGGTCCCGTAACAGAGAATCTGGCCTTATGTCAGCACAGAATCTGTCTTCATGTCATAGCAGAGAATCAGGCTTCACGTCACCCACCACTGGAACAGGCCACTGTCACATATTTAGGCCCCGGCACCCAGACAGAGGAGAGAGGTCCCGTAACAGAGAATCTGGCCTTATGTCAGCACAGAATCAGTCTTCATGTCATAGCAGAGAATCAGGCTTCACGTCACCCACCACTGGAACAGGCCACTGTCACATATTTAGGCCCCGGCACCCAGACAGAGGAGAGAGGTCCCGTAACAGAGAATCTGGCCTTATGTCAGCACAGAATCTGTCTTCATGTCATAGCAGAGAATCAGGCTTCACGTCACCCACCACTGGAACAGGCCACTGTCACATATTTAGGCCCCGGCACCCAGACAGAGGAGAGAGGTCCCGTAACAGAGAATCTGGCCTTATGTCAGCACAGAATCTGTCTTCATGTCATAGCAGAGAATCAGGCTTCACGTCACCCACCACTGGAACAGGCCACTGTCACATATTTAGGCCCCGGCACCCAGACAGAGGAGAGAGGTCCCGTAACAGAGAATCTGGCCTTATGTCAGCACAGAATCTGTCTTCATGTCATAGCAGAGAATCAGGCTTCACGTCACCCACCACTGGAACAGGCCACTGTCACATATTTAGGCCCCGGCACCCAGACAGAGGAGAGAGGTCCCGTAACAGAGAATCTGGCCTTATGTCAGCACAGAATCAGTCTTCATGTCATAGCAGAGAATCAGGCTTCACGTCACCCACCACTGGAACAGGCCACTGTCACATATTTAGGCCCCGGCACCCAGACAGAGGAGAGAGGTCCCGTAACAGAGAATCTGGCCTTATGTCAGCACAGAATCAGTCTTCATGTCATAGCAGAGAATCAGGCTTCACGTCACCCACCACTGGAACAGGCCACTGTCACATATTTAGGCCCCGGCACCCAGGCAGAGGAGAGAGGTCCCGTAACAGAGAATCTGGCATTATGTCAGCGCAGAATCAGTCTTCATGTCATAGCAGAGAATCAGGCTTCACGTCACCCACCACTGGAACAGGCCACTGTCACAAATTTAGGCCCAGGCACCCAGGCAGAGGAGAGAGGTCCCGTAACAGAGAATCTGGCCTTATGTCAGCACAGAATCTGTCTTCATGTCATAGCAGAGAATCAGGCTTCACGTCACCCACCACTGGAACAGGCCACTGTCACATATTTAGGCCCAGGCACCCAGGCAGAGGAGAGAGGTCCCGTAACAGAGAATCTGGCCTTATGTCAGCGCAGAATCAGTCTTCATGTCATAGCAGAGAATCAGGCTTCACGTCACCCACCACTGGAACAGGCCACTGTCACATATTTAGGCCCAGGCACCCAGGCAGAGGAGAGAGGTCCCGTAACAGAGAATCTGGCCTTATGTCAGCACAGAATCTGTCTTCATGTCATAGCAGAGAATCAGGCTTCACGTCACCCACCACTGGAACAGGCCACTGTCACATATTTAGGCCCAGGCACCCAGGCAGAGGAGAGAGGTCCCGTAACAGAGAATCTGGCCTTATGTCAGCACAGAATCTGTCTTCATGTCATAGCAGAGAATCAGGCTTCACGTCACCCACCACTGGAACAGGCCACTGTCACATATTTAGGCCCCGGCACCCAGGCAGAGGAGAGAGGTCCCGTAACAGAGAATCTGGCCTTATGTCAGCACAGAATCTGTCTTCATGTCATAGCAGAGAATCAGGCTTCACGTCACCCACCACTGGAACAGGCCACTGTCACATATTTAGGCCCAGGCACCCAGACAGAGGAGAGAGGTCCCGTAACAGAGAATCTGGCCTTATGTCAGCACAGAATCAGTCTTCATGTCATAGCAGAGAATCAGGCTTCACGTCACCCACCACTGGAACAGGCCACTGTCACATATTTAGGCCCCGGCACCCAGACAGAGGAGAGAGGTCCCGTAACAGAGAATCTGGCCTTATGTCAGCGCAGAATCAGTCTTCATGTCATAGCAGAGAATCAGGCTTCACGTCACCCACCACTGGAACAGGCCACTGTCACATATTTAGGCCCAGGCACCCAGGCAGAGGAGAGAGGTCCCGTAACAGAGAATCTGGCCTTATGTCAGCGCAGAATCAGTCTTCATGTCATAGCAGAGAATCAGGCTTCACGTCACCCACCACTGGAACAGGCCACTGTCACATATTTAGGCCCCGGCACCCAGACAGAGGAGAGAGGTCCCGTAACAGAGAATCTGGCCTTATGTCAGCACAGAATCTGTCTTCATGTCATAGCAGAGAATCAGGCTTCACGTCACCCACCACTGGAACAGGCCACTGTCACATATTTAGGCCCCGGCACCCAGACAGAGGAGAGAGGTCCCGTAACAGAGAATCTGGCCTTATGTCAGCGCAGAATCAGTCTTCATGTCATAGCAGAGAATCAGGCTTCACGTCACCCACCACTGGAACAGGCCACTGTCACATATTTAGGCCCAGGCACCCAGGCAGAGGAGAGAGGTCCCGTAACAGAGAATCTGGCCTTATGTCAGCGCAGAATCAGTCTTCATGTCATAGCAGAGAATCAGGCTTCACGTCACCCACCACTGGAACAGGCCACTGTCACATATTTAGGCCCAGGCACCCAGGCAGAGGAGAGAGGTCCCGTAACAGAGAATCTGGCCTTATGTCAGCGCAGAATCAGTCTTCATGTCATAGCAGAGAATCAGGCTTCACGTCACCCACCACTGGAACAGGCCACTGTCACATATTTAGGCCCAGGCACCCAGGCAGAGGAGAGAGGTCCCGTAACAGAGAATCTGGCCTTATGTCAGCACAGAATCAGTCTTCATGTCATAGCAGAGAATCAGGCTTCACGTCACCCACCACTGGAACAGGCCACTGTCACATATTTAGGCCCAGGCACCCAGGCAGAGGAGAGAGGTCCCGTAACAGAGAATCTGGCCTTATGTCAGCACAGAATCTGTCTTCATGTCATAGCAGAGAATCAGGCTTCACGTCACCCACCACTGGAACAGGCCACTGTCACATATTTAGGCCCAGGCACCCAGACAGAGGAGAGAGGTCCCGTAACAGAGAATCTGGCCTTATGTCAGCACAGAATCAGTCTTCATGTCATAGCAGAGAATCAGGCTTCACGTCACCCACCACTGGAACAGGCCACTGTCACCTATTTAGGCCCCGGCACCCAGACAGAGGAGAGAGGTCCCGTAACAGAGAATCTGGCCTTATGTCAGCGCAGAATCAGTCTTCATGTCATAGCAGAGAATCAGGCTTCACGTCACCCACCACTGGAACAGGCCACTGTCACATATTTAGGCCCCGGCACCCAGACAGAGGAGAGAGGTCCCGTAACAGAGAATCTGGCCTTATGTCAGCACAGAATCTGTCTTCATGTCATAGCAGAGAATCAGGCTTCACGTCACCCACCACTGGAACAGGCCACTGTCACATATTTAGGCCCCGGCACCCAGACAGAGGAGAGAGGTCCCGTAACAGAGAATCTGGCCTTATGTCAGCGCAGAATCAGTCTTCATGTCATAGCAGAGAATCAGGCTTCACGTCACCCACCACTGGAACAGGCCACTATCACATATTTAGGCCCAGGCACCCAGGCAGAGGAGAGAGGTCCCGTAACAGAGAATCTGGCCTTATGTCAGCGCAGAATCAGTCTTCATGTCATAGCAGAGAATCAGGCTTCACGTCACCCACCACTGGAACAGGCCACTGTCACATATTTAGGCCCAGGCACCCAGGCAGAGGAGAGAGGTCCCGTAACAGAGAATCTGGCCTTATGTCAGCACAGAATCTGTCTTCATGTCATAGCAGAGAATCAGGCTTCACGTCACCCACCACTGGAACAGGCCACTGTCACATATTTAGGCCCCGGCACCCAGACAGAGGAGAGAGGTCCCGTAACAGAGAATCTGGCCTTATGTCAGCACAGAATCTGTCTTCATGTCATAGCAGAGAATCAGGCTTCACGTCACCCACCACTGGAACAGGCCACTGTCACATATTTAGGCCCCGGCACCCAGACAGAGGAGAGAGGTCCCGTAACAGAGAATCTGGCCTTATGTCAGCACAGAATCTGTCTTCATGTCATAGCAGAGAATCAGGCTTCACGTCACCCACCACTGGAACAGGCCACTGTCACATATTTAGGCCCAGGCACCCAGGCAGAGGAGAGAGGTCCCGTAACAGAGAATCTGGCCTTATGTCAGCGCAGAATCAGTCTTCATGTCATAGCAGAGAATCAGGCTTCACGTCACCCACCACTGGAACAGGCCACTGTCACATATTTAGGCCCAGGCACCCAGGCAGAGGAGAGAGGTCCCGTAACAGAGAATCTGGCCTTATGTCAGCGCAGAATCAGTCTTCATGTCATAGCAGAGAATCAGGCTTCACGTCACCCACCACTGGAACAGGCCACTGTCACATATTTAGGCCCAGGCACCCAGGCAGAGGAGAGAGGTCCCGTAACAGAGAATCTGGCCTTATGTCAGCACAGAATCTGTCTTCATGTCATAGCAGAGAATCAGGCTTCACGTCACCCACCACTGGAACAGGCCACTGTCACATATTTAGGCCCAGGCACCCAGGCAGAGGAGAGAGGTCCCGTAACAGAGAATCTGGCTTATGTCAGCACAGAATCTGTCTTCATGTCATAGCAGAGAATCAGGCTTCACGTCACCCACCACTGGAACAGGCCACTGTCACATATTTAGGCCCCGGCACCCAGACAGAGGAGAGAGGTCCCGTAACAGAGAATCTGGCCTTATGTCAGCACAGAATCTGTCTTCATGTCATAGCAGAGAATCAGGCTTCACGTCACCCACCACTGGAACAGGCCACTGTCACATATTTAGGCCCCGGCACCCAGACAGAGGAGAGAGGTCCCGTAACAGAGAATCTGGCCTTATGTCAGCACAGAATCTGTCTTCATGTCATAGCAGAGAATCAGGCTTCACGTCACCCACCACTGGAACAGGCCACTGTCACATATTTAGGCCCCGGCACCCAGACAGAGGAGAGAGGTCCCGTAACAGAGAATCTGACCTTATGTCAGCACAGAATCTGTCTTCATGTCATAGCAGAGAATCAGGCTTCACGTCACCCACCACTGGAACAGGCCACTGTCACATATTTAGGCCCAGGCACCCAGGCAGAGGAGAGAGGTCCCGTAACAGAGAATCTGGCCTTATGTCAGCGCAGAATCAGTCTTCATGTCATAGCAGAGAATCAGGCTTCACGTCACCCACCACTGGAACAGGCCACTGTCACAAATTTAGGCCCAGGCACCCAGGCAGAGGAGAGAGGTCCCGTAACAGAGAATATGGCCTTATGTCAGCACAGAATCTGTCTTCATGTCATAGCAGAGAATCAGGCTTCACGTCACCCACCACAGGAACAGGCCACTGTCACATATTTAGGCCCAGGCACCCAGGCAGAGGAGAGAGGTCCCGTAACAGAGAATCTGGCCTTATGTCAGCGCAGAATCAGTCTTCATGTCATAGCAGAGAATCAGGCTTCACGTCACCCACCACTGGAACAGGCCACTGTCACATATTTAGGCCCAGGCACCCAGGCAGAGGAGAGAGGTCCCGTAACAGAGAATCTGGCCTTATGTCAGCACAGAATCTGTCTTCATGTCATAGCAGAGAATCAGGCTTCACGTCACCCACCACTGGAACAGGCCACTGTCACATATTTAGGCCCAGGCACTCAGGCAGAGGAGAGAGGTCCCGTAACAGAGAATCTGGCCTTATGTCTGCACAGAATCTGTCTTCATGTTATAGCAGAGAATCAGGCTTCACGTCACCCACCACTGGAACAGGCCACTGTCACATATTTAGGTCCCGGCACCCAGGCAGAAGAGAGAGGTCGCGTAACAGAGAATCTGGCCTTATGTCAGCACAGAATCTGTCTTCATGTCATAGCAGAGAATCAGGCTTCACGTCACCCACCACTGGAACAGGCCACTGTCACATATTTAGGCCCAGGCACCCAGATAGAGGAGAGAGGTCCCGTAAAAGAGAATCTGGCTTCATGTCAGCACAGAATCAGTCTTCATGTCATAGCAGAGAATCAGGCTTCACGTCACCCACCACTGGAACAGGCCACTGTCACATATTTAGGCCCCGGCACCCAGACAGAGGAGAGAGGTCCCTGTAACAGAGAATCTGGCCTTATGTCAGCGCAGAATCAGTCTTCATGTCATAGCAGAGAATCAGGCTTCACGTCACCCACCACTGGAACAGGCCACTGTCACATATTTAGGCCCAGGCACCCAGGCAGAGGAGAGAGGTCCCGTAACAGAGAATCTAGCCTTATGTCAGCGCAGAATCAGTCTTCATGTCATAGCAGAGAATCAGGCTTCACGTCACCCACCACTGGAACAGGCCACTGTCACATATTTAGGCCCCGGCACCCAGACAGAGGAGAGAGGTCCCGTAACAGAGAATCTGGCCTTATGTCAGCACAGAATCTGTCTTCATGTCATAGCAGAGAATCAGGCTTCACGTCAACCACCACTGGAACAGGCCACTGTCACATATTTAGGCCCCGGCACCCAGGCAGAGGAGAGCGGTCGCGTAACAGAGAATCTGGCTTCATGTCAGCACAGAATCAGTCTTCATGTCATAGCAGAGAATCAGGCTTCACGTCACCCACCATTGGAACAGTCCACTGTCACATATTTAGGCCCCGGCACCCAGGCAGAGGAGAGAGGTCGCGTAACAGAGAATCTGGCCTTATGTCAGCGCAGAATCAGTCTTCATGTCATAGCATAGAATCAGGCTTCACGTCACCCACCACTGGAACAGGCCACTGTCACATATTTAGGCCCAGGCACCCAGGCAGAGGAGAGAGGTCCCGTAACAGAGAATCTGGCCTTATGTCAGCACAGAATCTGTCTTCATGTCATAGCAGAGAATCAGGCTTCACGTCACCCACCACTGGAACAGGCCACTGTCACATATTTAGGCCCAGGCACCCAGGCAGAGGAGAGAGGTCCCGTAACAGAGAATCTGGCCTTATGTCTGCACAGAATCTGTCTTCATGTTATAGCAGAGAATCAGGCTTCACGTCACCCACCACTGGAACAGGCCACTGCCACATATTTAGGCCCCGGCACCCAGGCAGAAGAGAGAGGTCGCGTAACAGAGAATCTGGCCTTATGTCAGCACAGAATCTGTCTTCATGTCATAGCAGAGAATCAAGCTTCACGTCACCCACCACTGGAAAAGGCCACTGTCACATATTTTGGTCCCAGGCACCCAGACAGAGGAGAGAGGTCCCGTAACAGAGAATCTGGCCTTATGTCAGCGCAGAATCAGTCTTCATGTCATAGCAGAGAATCAGGCTTCACGTCACCCACCACTGGAACAGGCCACTGTCACATATTTAGGCCCAGGCACCCAGGCAGAGGAAAGAGGTCCCGTAACAGAGAATCTAGCCTTATGTCAGCGCAGAATCAGTCTTCATGTCATAGCAGAGAATCAGGCTTCATGTCACCCACCACTGGAACAGGCCACTGTCACATATTTAGGCTTCGGCACCCAGACAGAGGAGAGAGGTCCCGTAACAGAGAATCTGGCCTTATGTCAGCACAGAATCTGTCTTCATGTCATAGCATAGAATCAGGCTTCACGTCACCCACCACTGGAACAGGCCACTGTCACATATTTAGGCCCCGGCACCCAGGCAGAGGAGAGAGGTCGCGTAACAGAGAATCTGGCTTCATGTCAGCACAGAATAAGTCTTCATGTCATAGCAGAGAATCAGGCTTCACGTCACCCACCATTGGAACAGGCCACTGTCACATATTTAGGCCCCGGCACCCAGGCAGAGGAGAGAGGTCGCGTAACAGAGAATCTGGCCTTATGTCAGCACAGAATCTGTCTTCATGTCATAGCATAGAATCAGGCTTCACGTCACCCACCACTGGAACAGGCCACTGTCACATATTTAGGCCCCGGCACCCAGACAGAGGAGAGGTTCATTGAACTTTGGGTTGCCCCGCAATATAATGGTAAAATGAAATTAAAAATAGTATTGAATGAGGAAGTGCCCTGGAGTAGAATAATATATTGTTAAGGGGAGGTAGTTAATATCTAATCTGCACAAGGGATGGACAGGTCCTGTGGGATCCATGCCTGGTTCATTTTTATGAACGTCAGCTTGTCCACATTGGCTGTAGACTGGCGGCTGCGTTTGTCTGTAATGACGCCCCCTGCCGTGCTGAATACACGTTCAGACAAAACGCTGGCCGCCGGGCAGGCCAGCACCTCCAAGGCATAAAAGGCTAGCTCTGGCCACGTGGACAATTTGGAGACCCAGAAGTTGAATGGGGCCGAACCATCAGTCAGTACGTTGAGGGGTGTGCACAGGTACTGTTCCACCATGTTAGTGAAATGTTGCCTCCTGCTAACACGTTCCGTATCAGGTGGTGGTGCAGTTAGCTGTGGCGTGGTGAAAAAACTTTTCCACATCTCTGCCATGCCTACCCTGCCCTCAGAGGAGCTGGCCGTGACACAGCTGCGTTGGCGACCTCTTGCTCCTCCTCTGCCTTCGCCTTGGGCTTCCACTGGTTCCCCTGTGACATTTGGGAATGCTCTCAGTAGCGCGTCTACCAACGTGCGCTTGTATTTGCGCATCTTCCTATCACGCTCCAGTGTAGGAAGTAAGGTGGGCACATTGTCTTTGTACCGGGGATCCAGCAGGGTGGCAACTCAGTAGTCCGCACACGTTAAAATGTGGGTAACTCTGCTGTCGTTACGCAGGCACTGCAGCATGTAGTCGCTCATGTGTGCCAGGCTGCCCAGAGGTAAGGACAAGCTGTCCTCTGTGGGAGGCGTATCGTCATCGTCCTGTGTTTCCCCCCAGCCACGCCACTGGCCATGTTGGTGGAGTACTCGAAACAACGCAACAGGGCACACAGGTCTCGCATGGAGGCCCAGTCATTGGTGATGAAGTGGGGCTGATCCGCAGTGCGACTGACGCGTGCGTGCTGCAGCTGAAAATCCACTATGGCCGGAAGCGCGAACAGACGGCCCGCACTTTATGCAGCAGCTCTGACATGTCGGGGTAGTTGCGAATGAACTTCTGCACCACCAAATTCAGCACATGCGCCAGGCAAGGGATGTGCGTCAAACCGGCTAGTCCCAGAGCTGCAACGAGATTTTGCCCATTATCGCACACCACCAGGCCGGGCTTGAGGCTCACCGGCAGCAACCACTCGTCGGTCTGTTGTTCTATACCCCGCCACAACTCCTGTGCGGTGTGGGGCCTGTCCCCCATACATATGAGTTTCAGAATGGCCTGCTGACGTTTACCCCGTGCTGTGCTGAAGTTGGTGGTGAAGGTGTGTGGCTGACTGGATGAGCAGGTGGAAGAAGAGGAGGAGGAAGCTGAGTAGGAGGAGGAGGAGACAGGAGGCAAAGAATGTTGCCCTGCGATCCTTGGCGGCGGAAGGACTTGCGCCAAACAGCTCTCCGCCTGGGGCCCAGCCGCCACTACATTTACCCAGTGTGCAGTTAGGGAGATATAGCGTCCCTGGCCGTGCTTACTGGTCCACGTATCTGTGGTTAGGTGGACCTTTCCACAGATGGCGTTGCACAGTGCACACTTGATTTTATCGGACACTTGTTTGTGCAGGGAAGGCACGGCTCTCTTGGAGAAGTAGTGGCGGCTGGGAACAACATACTGTGGGACAGCAAGCAACATGAGCTGTTTGAAGCTGTGTGTGTCCACCAGCCTAAATGACAGCATTTCATAGGCCAGTAGTTTAGAAATGCTGGCATTCAGGGCCAGGGATCGAGGGTGGCTAGGTGGGAATTTACGCTTTCTCTCTAATGTTTGTGAGATGGAGAGCTGAACGCTGCCGTGTGACATGGTTGAGATGCTTGGTGACGCAGGTGGTGGTGTTGGTGGTACATCCCATGTTTGCTGGGCGGCAGGTGCCAACGTTCCTCCAGAGGCAAAGGAAGAGGCCGATGCGGCGGCAGCAGCAGCAGAAGAGGCCGAGGCAGCGGCAGCAGCAGAAGAGGCCGAGGCGGCAGCAGCAGAAGAGGTAGCAGGGGGAGCCTGAGTGACTTCCTTGTTTTTAAGGTGTTTACTCCACTGCAGTTCATGCTTTGCATGCAGGTGCCTGGTCATGCAGGTTGTGCTAAGGTTCAGAACGTTAATGCCTCGCTTCAGGCTCTGATGGCACAGCGTGCAAACCACTCGGGTCTTGTCGTCAGCACATTGTTTGAAGAAGTGCCATGCCAGGGAACTCCTTGAAGCTGCCTTTGGGGTGCTCGGTCCCAGATGGCGGCGGTCTGTAGCAGGCGGAGTCTCTTGGCGGCGGGTGTTCTGATTTTGCCCACTGCTCCCTCTTTTGCTACGCTGTTAGCTCGGTCTCACCACTGCCTCTTCCTCCGAACTCTGAAAGTCAGTGGCACGACCTTCATTCCATGTGCGGTCTAGGACCTCATCATTGCCTGCATCGTCTTCCACCCAGTCTTGATCCCTGACCTCCTGTTCAGTCTGCACACTGCAGAAAGACGCAGCAGTTGGCACCTGTGTTTCGTCATCATCAGAGACGTGCTGAGGTGGTATTCCCATGTCCTCATCATCAGGAAAAATAAGTGGTTGTGCGTTAGTGCATTCTATCTCTTCCACCCCTGGGGAAGGGCTAGGTGGATGCGCTTGGGAAACCCTGGCAGCAGAGTCTTCAAACAGCATAAGAGACTGCTGCATAACTTGAGGCTCAGACAGTTTCCCTGATATGCATGGGGGTGATGTGACAGACCGATGGGCTTGGTTTTCATGCGCCATCTGTGCGCTTTCTGCAGAAGACTGGGTGGGAGATAATGTGAACGTGCTGGATCCACTG
This sequence comes from Bufo bufo, assembly GCF_905171765.1. Taxonomy (NCBI): domain Eukaryota; kingdom Metazoa; phylum Chordata; class Amphibia; order Anura; family Bufonidae; genus Bufo; species Bufo bufo. The sequence goes on along the minus strand of NC_053390.1, from coordinate 821,234,091 downwards.
TCGTCCACCCAATTGACTAATGCCTGTACCTGCTCAGGCCTTACCATCCTTAGAACGGCATTGGGCCCCACCAAATATCGCTGTAAATTCTGCTGGCTACTGGGACCTGAGGTAGTTGGTTCACTAGGACGTGTGGCTGTGGCAGAACGGCCACGTCCTCTCCCAGCACCAGAGGGTCCACTAACACCACCACCACCATGTCCACGTCCGCGTCCCTTATTAGATGTTTTCCTCATTGTTCCCGTTCACCACAATTTTGAGAATGGCAAATTTGGGAATAGTTTTTCAACCCAGAACAAAAAGTGTGCTTTTACGGTCACTACAAATAACTTGACCAGCTAAAACAGTACAGATTTGGTTGAATAGAAATGTGAGGCCTGTTTTTTTTTTGCGCTGTGTAACAGGTATAGGTTTAATCACAGAATTAGACTTCTATCTGCACGGTAGCGTGTGTCTTAGGTTTTTCTGAATGACACTATCAGCACCTTCAATGTAAGATATCCTTTTTGGGATAGATTTCGAATAGGCCTCATATAGCAGAAACTAGTTATTTTGAGAATGGCAAATTTGGGAATAGTTTTTCAACCCAGAACAAAAAATGTGCTTTTACGGTCACTACAAATAACTTGACCAGCTAAAACAGTACAGATTTGGTTGAATAGAAATGTGAGGCCTGTTTTTTTTTGTGCTGTGTGACAGGTATAGGTTTAATCACAGAATTGGACTTCTATCTGCACGGTAGCGTGTGTCTTAGGTTTTTCTGAATGACACTATCAGCACCTTCAATGTAAGATATCCTTTTTGGGATAGATTTCAAGTTGGCCTCATATAGCAGAAACTAGTTATTTTGAGAATGGCAAATTTGGGAATAGTTTTTCAACCCAGAACAAAAAGTGTGCTTTTACGGTCACTACAAATAACTTGACCAGCTAAAACAGTACAGATTTGGTTGAATAGAAATGTGAGGCCTGTTTTTTTTTTGCGCTGTGTGACAGGTATAGGTTTAATCACAGAATTAGACTTCTATCTGCACGGTAGCGTGTGTCTTAGGTTTTTCTGAATGACACTATCAGCACCTTCAATGTAAGATATCCTTTTTGGGATAGATTTCAAGTAGGCCTTATATAGCAGAAACTAGTTATTTTTCTGAATGACACTAAGATAAGGATATCTTCAATGTAAGATATCCTTTTTGGGATAGATTTCAAGTAGGCCTCATATAGCAGAAACTAGTTATTTTGAGAATTGCAAATTTGGGAATAGTTTTTCAACCCAGAACAAAAAATGTGCTTTTACGGTCACTACAAATAACTTGACCAGCTAAAACAGTACAGATTTGGTTGAATAGAAATGTGAGGCCTGTTTTTTTTTTGCGCTGTGTGACAGGTATAGGTTTAATCACAGAATTAGACTTCTATCTGCACGGTAGCGTGTGTCTTAGGTTTTTCTGAATGACACTATCAGCACCTTCAATATAAGATATCCTTTTTGGGATAGATTTCAAGTAGGCCTCATATAGCAGAAACTAGTTATTTTGAGAATGGCAAATTTGGGAATAGTTTTTCAACCCAGAACAAAAAATGTGCTTTTACGGTCACTACAAATAACTTGACCAGCTAAAACAGTACAGATTTGGTTGAATAGAAATGTGAGGCCTGTTTTTTTTTGCGCTGTGTGACAGGTATAGGTTTAATCACAGAATTAGACTTCTATCTGCACGGTAACGTGTGTCTTAGGTTTTTCTGAATGACACTATCAGCACCTTCAATGTAAGATATCCTTTTTGGGATAGATTTCAAGTAGGCCTCATATAGCAGACAGTAGTTATTTTTAGAATGGCAAATTTGGGAATAGTTTTTCAACCCAGAACAAAAAATGTGCTTTTACGGTCACTACAAATAACTTGACCAGCTAAAACTGTGCAGATTTGGTTGAATAGAAATGTGAGGCCTGTTTTTTTTTGCGCTGTGTGACAGGTATAGGTTTAATCACAGAATTAGACTTCTATCTGCACGGTAGCGTGTGTCTTAGGTTTTTCTGAATGACACTATCAGCACCTTCAATGTAAGATATCCTTTTTGGGATAGATTTCAAGTAGGCCTCATATAGCAGAAACTAGTTATTTTGAGAATGGCAAATTTGGGAATAGTTTTTCAACCCAGAACAAAAAGTGTGCTTTTAAGGTCACTACAAATAACTTGACCAGCTAAAACAGTACAAATTTGGTTAAATAGAAATGTCAGGTCTATTTTTTAGGCGCTGGGTGACAGGCTCAACTTGCCCCTGATGTAGTTTATGGCCAAAAAATAACCACACTATTGATGGTTAAATGCACTTGGGTGACACAGGCTCAGCCTGCACCAGATGTAGTATATGGCCAAAAAATAACCAGACTGTTGATGGTTAAATGCACTTCGGTGACACAGGCTCAGCCTGCAGCTGATGTAGTATATGGCCAAAAAATAACCAGACTGTTGATGGTTAAATGCACTTCGGTGACACAGGCTCAGCCTGCAGCTGATGTAGGATATAGCACAAAATAACCACACTATTGATGGTTAAATACACTTGGTGATAGCTTGTGCTGGCGCACCACAAGCCACAAAATGGCCGCCGATCACCCCAGAAAAAAGTGATCTAAAAACGCTCTGGGCAGCCTAAAAAAAGTGAGCAAGTCGATATTAGCACTTCAATGATCCACAGCTGCAGATCGATCACAGAATGAAGTCTTTTGGAGGAGTTAATCTGCCTAATCTCGTCCTAACGTCGCAGCTGCAACCTCTCCCTATGCTTGAATCAGCAGAGTGAAGTGCAGCGCTACGTGACCCAAGCTTATATAGAGGCTGGGTCACATGCTGCACTGGCCAATCACAGCCATGCCAATAGTAGGCAAGGCTGTGATGGCCTCTTGGGGCAAGTAGTATGACGCTTGTTGATTGGCTGCTTTGCAGCCTTTCAAAAAGCGCCAAGAAAGCGCCGAACACCGAACCCGAACCCTAACCCGGACTATACAGTTCGGGTTCGCTCATCCCTACTGATAACCAGGCGGACTGGTTTGTTATCTAGCAGAAATTTTAAGTCCGGATTTATGACAATCTCCTGACTTTGGAAGGCATCAATAGTCTCCACTTTTCCCTAAACATCTTCTATATTAACAGGATATAGGGTACGATTCCCAATCATAATCCTTGAATTATGGGGTACTTTTATAATGGAGACACGAGAAGGAAGGGCGCTGACTTTCGCCAGATCCCCCATAACAGTGTCATCCACAGATCCCCCATAGAGTGCCATCCACAGGGCCCACCATAACAGTGCCATCCACAGATCCCCCATAACAGTGCCTTTCACAGATCCCCATAACAGTGTCATCCACAGATCCCCCATAACAGTGCCATCCACAGATCCCCCATAACAGTGCCATCCACAAATCCCCCCATAACAGTACCATTCACAGATACCCCCATAACAGTGTCATCCACAGATCCCCCATAACAGTGCCATCCACAGACCCCCCCATAACAGTGCCATCCACAGATCCTTCCTTAACAGTACCATTCACAGATACCTCATAACAGTGTGCCATCCACAGATCCCCCATAACAGCGTCATCCAAAGATTCCCCCATAACAGTGCCATCCACAGATCCCTCCATAACAGTGCCATCCACAGATCCTCCCATAACAGTGCCATCCACAGATCCCCCATAACAGTATCATCCACAGATCCCCCATAACAGTACCATTCACAGATACCCCCATAGCAGTGTGCCATCACAGATCCCTCATAACAGTGTCATTAAAAGATCCCCCCATAACAGTGCCATCCACAGATCCCCTATAACAGTGCCATCCACAGATCCCCCTATAACAGTACCATTCACAGATACCCCCATAACATTGTGATCCACAGATCCCCATCACAGTGCCAGCACTACTGTTCTAGCGCCCGTTATTGTAACGGGCTTAATGTCTAGTTTAACCACTTAAGGATCACAGGTTTATACCCCCCTAAAGACCAGGCCCTTTTTTATAAATCGGCACTCCACAACTTTAGCGGTTTATTGCTCGATCATGCAACTTACCACAAAATGAATTTTACCTCCTTTTCTTCTCACTAATAGAGGTTTCTTTTTGTGGTATTTCATTACTGCTGACATTTTTACTTTTTTTGTTATTAATCGAAATTTAACGATTTTTTTTGCAAAAAAATGAAATTTTTCACTTTCAGTTGTAAAATTTTGCAAAAAAAACGACATCCATATATAAATTTTGCTCTAAATTTATTGTTCTACATGTCTTTGATAAAAAAAAAATGTTTGGGTAAAAAAAAAATGGTTTGGGTAAAAGTTATAGCGTTTACAAACTATGGTACAAAAATGTGAATTTCCGCTTTTTGAAGCAGCTCTGACTTTCTGAGCACATGTCATGTTTCCTGAGGTTCTACAATGCCCAGACAGTTCAAACACCCCACAAATGACCCCATTTCGGAAAGTAGACACCCTAAGGTATTCGCTGATGGGCATAGTGAGTTCATAGAACTTTTTATTTTTTGTCACAAGTTAGTGAAAAATTATGATTTTTTTATTTAGATTTTTTTTTCTTACAAAGTCTCATATTCCACTAACTTGTGACAAAAAATAAAAACTTCTATGAACTCACTATGCCCATCAGCGAATACCTTGGGGTGTCTTCTTTCCAAAATGGGGTCACTTGTGGGGTAGTTATACTGCCCTGGCATTCTAGGGGCCCAAATGTGTGGTAAGAAGTTTGAAATCAAAATGTGTAAAAAATGACCGGTGAAATCCGAAAGGTGTTCTTTGGAATGTGGGCCCCTTTGCCCACCTAGGCTGTAAAAAAGTGTCACACATGTGGTATCTCCGTACTCAGTAGAAGTTGGGGAATGTGTTTTGGGTTGTCATTTTACATATACCCATGCTGGGTGAGATAAATATCTTGGTCAAATGCCAACTTTGTATAAAAAATGGGAAAAGTTGTCTTTTGCCAAGATATTTCTCTCACCCAGCATGGGTATATGTAAAATGACAACCCAAAACACATTCCCCAACTTCTACTGAGTACGGAGATACCACATGTGTGACACTTTTTTACAGCCTAGGTGGGCAAAGGGGCCCACATTCCAAAGAACACCTTTCGGATTTCACCGGTCATTTTTTACAGATTTTGATTTCAAACTTCTTACCACACATTTGGGCCCCTAGAATGCCAGGGCAGTATAACTACCCCACAAGTGACCCCATTTTGGAAAGAAGACACCCCAAGGTATTTCGTGATGGGCATAGTGAGTTCATGGAAGTTTTTATTTTTTGTCACAAGTTAGTGGAATATGAGACTTTGTAAAGAAAAATAAAATCATCATTTTCCGCTAACTTGTGACAAAAAATATAAAATTCTAGGAACTCGCCATGCCCCTCACGGAATACCTTGGGGTTTCTTCTTTCCAAAATGGGGTCACTTGTGGGGTAGTTATACTGCCCTGGCATTCTAGGGGCCCAAATGTGTGGTAAGTAGGTAAATGACCTGTGAAATCCGAAAGGTGCTCTTTGGAATGTGGGGGCCCCTTTGCCCACCTAGGCTGCAAAAAATTGCCACACATGTGGTATCGTCGTACTCAGGAGAAGTGTGGGAATGTGTTTTGGGGTGTCATTTTACATATACCCATGCTGGGTGAGATAAATATCTTGGTCAAATGCCAACTTTGTATAAATAAATGGGAAAAATTGTCTTTTGCCAAGATATTTCTCTCACCCAGCAAGGGTATATGTAAAATGACACCCCAAAACACATTCCCCAACTTCTCCTGAGTACGGCAATACCACATGTGTGACACTTTTTTGCTGCCTAGGTGCGCAAAGGGGCCCACATTCCAAAGAGCACCTTTCGGATTTCACCGGCCATTTTTTACAGATTTTGATTTCAAACAACTTCTCACGCATTCGGCCCCTAAAATGCCAGGGCAGTATAACAACCCCACAAGTGACCCCATTTTGGAAAGAAGACACCCCAAGGTATTTCGTGATGGGCATAGTGAGTTCATGGAAGTTTTTATTTTTTGTCACAAGTTAGTGGAATATGAGACTTTGTAAGGAAAAAAATAAATAAAAAATAAATCATCATTTTCCGCTAACTTGTGACAAAAAATATAAAATTCTAGGAACTCGCCATGCCCCTCACAGAATACCTTGGGGTGTCTTCTTTCCAAAATGGGGTCACTTGTGGGGTAGTTATACTGCCCTGGCATTTTCCAGGGGCCCTAATGTGTGGTAAGTAGGTAAATGACCTGTGAAATCCTAAAGGTGCTCTTTGGAACATGGGCCCCTTTGCCCACCTAGGCTGCAAAAAAGTGTCACACATGTGGTATCGCCGTATTCAGGAGAAGATAGGCAATGTGTTTTGGGGTGTCTTTTTACATATACTCATGCTGGGTGAGAGAAATATCTCGGCAAAAGACTTTTCCCATTTTTTTATACAAAGTTGGCATTTGACCAAGATATTTATCTCACCCAGCATGGGTATATGTAAAATGACACCCCAAAACACATTGCCCAACTTCTCCTGAGTACGGCGATACCAGATGTGTGACACTTTTTTGCAGCCTAGATGCGCAAAGGGGCCCACATTCCTTTTATGAGGGCATTTTTTGACATTTGGATCCCAGACTTCTTCTCACGCTTTAGGGCCCCTAAAATGCCAGGGCAGTATAAATACCCCACATGTGACCCCATTTTGTAAAGAAGACACCCCAAGGTATTCAATGAGCGGAAATTGATTTTATTTTTTTTCTCTCACAAAGTCTCCCTTTCCGCTAACTTGGGACAAAAATTTCAATCTTTCATGGACTCAATATGCCCCTCACGGAATACCTGGGGGTGTCTTCTTTCCGAAATGGGGTCACATGTGGGGTATTTATACTGCCCTGGCATTCTAGGGGCCCTAAAGCGTGAGAAGAAGTCTGGAATATAAATGTCTAAAAAATTTTACGCATTTGGATTCCGTGAGGGGTATGGTGAGTTCATGTGAGATTTAATTTTTTGACACAAGTTAGTGGAATATGAGACTTTGTAAGAAAAAAATGATAATTTCCGCTAACTTGGGCCAAAAAAAGTCTGAAAGGAGCCTTACAGGGGGTGATCAATGACAGGGGGGTGATCAATGACAGGGGGGTGATCAGGGAGTCTATATGGGGTGATCACCCCCCTGTCATTGATCACCCCCCTATAAGGCTCCATTCAGATGTCAGTATGTGTTTTGCGGATCCGATCCATGTATCCGTGGATCTGTAAAAATCATACGGACATCTGAATGCAGCCTGACAGGGGGGGTGATCAATGACAGGGGGGTGATCAATAACAGGGGGGTGATCAGGGAGTCTATATGGGATGATCAATGACAGGGGGTGATCAGGGAGTCTATATGGGGTGATCACCACAGTCATTGATCACTCCCCTGTAAGGCTCCATTCAGACGTCCGTATGCGTTTTGCGGATCCGATCCATCTATCAGTGGATCCGTAAAAATCATGCGGACATCTGAATGGAGCTTTTCAGGGGGGTGATCAATGACAGGGGGGTAATCAATGACAGGGGGGTGATCAGGGAGTCTATATGGGGTGATCACCACAGTCATTGATCACGCCCCTGTAAGGCTCCATTCAGACGTCCGTATGCGTTTTGCGGATCCGATCCATCTATCAGTGGATCCGTAAAAATCATGCGGACATCTGAATGGAGCTTTACAGGGGGGTGATCAATGACAGGGGGGTAATCAATGACAGGGGGGTGATCAGGGAGTCTATATGGGGTGATCACCACAGTCATTGATCACGCCCCTGTAAGGCTCCATTCAGACGTCCGTATGCATTTTGCGGATCCGATCCATCTATCAGTGGATCCGTAAAAATCATGCGGACATCTGAATGGAGCTTTACAGGGGGGTGATCAATGACAGGGGGGTAATCAATGACAGGGGGGTGATCAGGGAGTCTATATGGGGTGATCACCACTGTCATTGATCACGCCCCTGTAAGGCTCCATTCAGACGTCCGTATGCGTTTTGCGGATCCGATCCATCTATCAGTGGATCCGTAAAAATCATGCGGACATCTGAATGGAGCTTTACGGGGGGTGATCAATGACAGGGGGGTAATCAATGACAGGGGGGTGATCAGGGAGTCTATATGGGGTGATCACCACAGTCATTGATCACGCCCCTGTAAGGCTCCATTCAGACGTCCGTATACGTTTTGCGGATCCGATCCATCTATCAGTGGATCCGTAAAAATCATGCGCACATCTGAATGGAACTTTACAGGGGGGTGATCAATGACAGGGGGGGTAATCAATGACAGGGGGGTGGTCAGGAAGTCTATATGGGGTGATCACCACAGTCATTGATCACGCCCCTGTAAGGCTCCATTCAGACGTCCGTATGCGTTTTGCGGATCCGATCCATCTATCAGTGGATCCGTAAAAATCATTCGGACATCTGAATGGAGCTTTTCAGGGGGGTGATCAATGACAGGCGGTAATCAATGACAGGGGGGTGATCAGGGAGTCTATATGGGGTGATCACCCCAGTCATTGATCATGCTCCTGTAAGGCTCCATTCAGACGTCCGTATGCGTTTTGCGGATCCGATCCATCTATCAGTGGATCCGTAAAAATCATGCGGACATCTGAATGGAGCTTTACAGGGGGGTGATCAATGACAGGGGGGTGATCAATGACAGGGGGGTGATCAGGGAGTCTATATGGGGTGATCACCACAGTCATTGATCACGCCCCTGTAAGGCTCCATTCAGACGTCCGTATGCGTTTTGCGGATCCGATCCATCTATCAGTGGATCCGTAAAAATCATGCGGACATCTGAATGGAGTTTTACAGGGGGGTGATCAATGACAGGGGGGTAATCAATGACAGGGGGTGATCAGGGAGTCTATATGGGGTGATCACCACAGTCATTGATCACGCCCCTGTAAGGCTCCATTCAGACGTCCGTATGCGTTTTGCGGATCCGATCCATCTATCAGTAAATCCGTAAAAATCATGCGGACATCTGAATGGAGCTTTACGGGGGGTGATCAATGACAGGGGGGTAATCAATGACAGGGGGGTGATCAGGGAGTCTATATGGGGTGATCACCACAGTCATTGATCACGCCCCTGTAAGGCTCCATTCAGACGTCCGTATGCGTTTTGCGGATCCGATCCATCTATCAGTAAATCCGTAAAAATCATGCGGACATCTGAATGGAGCTTTACGGGGGGTGATCAATGACAGGGGGGTAATCAATGACAGGGGGGTGATCAGGGAGTCTATATGGGGTGATCACCACAGTCATTGATCACGCCCCTGTAAGGCTCCATTCAGACGTCCGTATGCGTTTTGCGGATCCGATCCATCTATCAGTGGATCCGTAAAAATCATGCGGACATCTGAATGGAACTTTACAGGGGGGTGATCAATGACAGGGGGGGTAATCAATGACAGGGGGGTGATCAGGAAGTCTATATGGGGTGATCACCCCAGTCATTGATCACGCTCCTGTAAGGCTCCATTCAGACGTCCGCATGCGTTTTGCGGATCCGATCCATCTATCAGTGGATCCGTAAAAATCATGCGGACATCTGAATGGAGCTTTACAGGGGGGTGATCAATGACAGGGGGGTGATCAATGATAGGGGGGTGATCAGGGAGTCTATATGGGGTGATCACCACAGTCATTGATCACGCCCCTGTAAGGCTCCATTCAGACGTCCGTATGCGTTTTGCGGATCCGATCCATCTATCAGTGGATCCGTAAAAATAATGCGGACATCTGAATGGAGCTTTACGGGGGGTGATCAATGACAGGGGGGGTAATCAATGACAGGGGGGTGATCAGGGAGTCTAAATGGGGTGATCACCACAGTCATTGATCACGCCCCTGTAAGTCTCCATTCAGACGTCCGTATGCGTTTTGCGGATCCGATCCATCTATCAGTGGATCCGTAAAAATCATGCGGACATCTGAATGGAGCTTTACAGGGGGGTGATCAATGACAGGGGGGTAATCAATGACAAGCGGGTGATCAGGGAGTCTATATGGGGTGATCAGGGGTGATCAAGGGTGAATAAGGGGTTAATAAGTGACAGGGGGAGGGGTGTAGTGTAGTGGTGCTTGGTGCAACATATTACTGAGCTACCTGTGTCCTCTGGTGGTCGATCCAAACAAAGGGGACCACCAGAGGACCAGGTAGCAGGTATATTAGACGCTGTTATCAAAACAGCATCTAATATACCTGTTAGGGGTTAAAAAAATCACATCTCCAGCCTGCCAGCGAACGATCGCCACTGGCAGGCTGGAGATCCACTCTCTTACCTTCCGTTCCTGTGAGCGCGCGCGCCTGTTCACAGGAAATCTCGGCTCACGCGAGATGAATCCAATCGGCGTTAGCGTAGCCTGGGAGCGCCGCAGAGATGACGCCTTTCGGCGTTAGCTTAGCGGTAAGTGGTTAAACTATAATATCTTCAGATAAAACTGTACACTTATGAAAATGCACAAAAAACCCCCTTCATTCCAAAACGTTCCATAAAGTGTGAATATATTTGCAATGTTCAAAAGGGCTTTTCATATGTCTTCTTCATGGGTCACGGCGCATTTATGGTGTTTTAGCCATAGTTTACCTAAAGTCTTTCTGAATAATCTTATCCAATGCACTTGGATGGTCAACAAACTGAACCAGTCCACGATGATGATAAATAATACACCCTATATGTAATCTCCCCCCCATGCCCAAATGGAGGGATACAATATATTGTTGTCTGCCGGCGAATACTGTAACATGTCCATGATGACGTTATCCTTTCTGATAACCATGCGGACTGGTTTGTTATCTAGCAGAAATTTTACGTCCGGATTTATGACAATCTCCTGACTTTGGAAGGCATCAATACTCTCCACTTCCCCCTAAATATCTTCTATATTAAAAGGATATAGGGTACGATTCCCAATCATAATCCTGGAATTATGGGGTACTTTTATAATGGAAACACGAGAAGGCAGGGTGATGACTTTCGCCAGATCCCCCATAACAGTGTCATCCACAGATCCCCAATACAGTGCCATCCACAGGGCCCCCCATAACAGTGCCATCCACAGATCCCCCATAACAGTGCCTTACAGAGATCCCCCATAACAGTGTCATCCACAGATCCCCCATAACAGTGTCATCCACAAATCCCCAATACAGTGCCATCCACAGGGCCCCCCATAACAGTGCCATCCACAGATCCCCCATAACAGTGCCTTACAGAGATCCCCCATAACAGTGTCATCCACAGATCCCCCATAACAGTGCCATCCACAGATCCCCCATAACAGTGCCATCCACAAATCCCCCCATAACAGTACCATTCACAGATACCCCCATAACAGTGTCATCCACAGATCCCCCATAACAGTGCCATCCACAGACCCCCCCATAACAGTGCCATCCACAGATCCCCCCATAACAGTACTATTCACAGATACCCCCATAACAGTGTGCCATCCACAGATCCGCCATAACAGAGTCATTCAAAGATTCCCCCATAACAGTGCTATCCACAGATCCCTCCATAACAGTGCCATCCACAGATCCTCCCATAACAGTGCCATCCACAGATCCCCCCATAACAGTATCATCCACAGATCACCCCATAACAGTACTATTCACAGATACCCCCATAACAGTGTGCCATCCACAGATCCGCCATAACAGAGTCATTCAAAGATTCCCCCATAACAGTGCTATCCACAGATCCCTCATAACAGTGTCATCCACAGATCCCCCTATAACAGTGCCATCCACAGATCCCCTATAACAGTGCCATCCACAGATCCCCCTATAACAGTACCATTCACAGATGCTCCCATAACAGTACCATTCACAGATACCCCCACAACAGTTTCATCCACAGATCCCCATAACAGTGCCATCCACAGATCCCTCCATAACAGTATCATCCACAGATCCCCTCATAACAGTACCATTCACAGATACCCCCATAACAGTGTGCCATCCACAGATCCCTCATAACAGTGTCATCCACAGATCCTCCCATAACAGTGCCATCCACAGATCCCCCTATAACAATACCATTCACAGATACCCCCATAACAGTACCATTCAAAGATACCCCCATAACAGTGTGATCCACAGATCCCCCATCACAGTGCCAGCAGTACTGTTCTAGCGCCCGTTATTGTAACGGGCTTAATGTCTAGTTTAAGCTATAATATCTTCAAATAAAACTGTACACTTATGAAAATGCACAACAAACCCCCTTCATTCCAAAACGTTCCATAAAGTGTGAATATATTTGCAATGTTCAAAAGGGCTTTTCATATGTCTTCTTCATGAGTCACGGCGCATTTATGGTGTTTTAGCCATAGTTTACCTAAAGTCTTTCTGAATAATCTTATCCAACGCACTTGGATGGTCAACAAACTGAACCATCCCACGATGATGATAAATAATACACCCTATATGTAATCTCCCCCCCATGCCCAAATGGAGGGATACAATATATTGCTGTCTGCCGGCGAATACTGTAACATGTCCATGATGACGTTATCCTTTCTGATAACCATGCGGACTGGTTTGTTATCTAGCAGAAATTTTACGTCCGGATTTATGACAATCTCCTGACTTTGGAAGGCATCAATACACTCCACTTCCCCCTAAATATCTTCTATATTAACAGGATATAGGGTACGATTCCCAATCATAATCCTGGAATTATGGGGTACTTTTATAATGGAAACACGAGAAGGCAGGGCGATGACTTTCGCCAGATCCCCCATAACAGTGTCATCCACAGAAACCCAATACAGTGCCATCCACAGTGCCCCCCATAACAGTGCCATCCACAGATCCCCCATAACAGTGCCTTACAGAGATCCCCCATAACAGTGCCATCCACAGATCCCCCATAACAGTGCCATCCACAAATCCCCCCATAACAGTACCATTCACAGTTACCCCCATAACAGTGCCATCCACAGAACCCCCTAACAGTGCCATCCACAGACCCCCCATAACAGTGCCATCCACAGATCCCCCCATAACAGTACTATTCACAGATACCCCCATAACAGTTTGCCATCCACATATCCCCCATAACAGTGTCATTTAAAGATTCCCCCATAACAGTGCTATCCACAGATCCCTCCATAACAGTGCAATCCACAGATACTCCCATAACAGTGCCATCCAGAGATCCCCCCATAACAGTATCATCCACAGATCCCCCCATAACAGTACCATTCACAGATACCCCCATAACAGTGAGCCATCCACAGATCCCTCATAACAGTGTCATCCACAGATCCCCCTATAACAGTGCCATCCACAGATTTCCTATAACAGTGCCATCCACAGATCCCCCTATAACAGTACCATTCACAGATACCCCCATAACAGTACCATTCACAGATAACCCCATGACAGTGTGATCCACAGATCCCCCATCACAGTGCCAGCACTACTGTTCTAGTGCCCGTTATTGTAACGGGCTTAATGTCTAGTTTAAACTATAATATCTTCAGATAAAACTGTACACTTATGAAAATGCACAACAAACCCCCTTCATTCCAAAACGTTCCATAAAGTGTGAATATATTTGCAATGATCAAAAGGGCTTTTCATATGTCTTCTTCATAGATCACGGCGCGTTTATGGTGTTTTAGCCATAGTTTACCTAAAGTTTTTCTGAATTTTCTTATCCAACGCACTTGGATGGTCAACAAACTGAACCATCCCACGATGATAATAAATAATATACCCCATATGTATTCTCCCCCCCATGCCCAAATGGAGGGATACAATATATTGTTGTCTGCCGGCGAATACTGTAACATGTCCATGGTGACGTTATCCTTTCTGATAACCATGCGGACTGGTTTGTTATCTAGCAGAAATTTTACGTCCGGATTTATGACAATCTCCTGACTTTGGAAGGCATCAATACACTCCACTTCCCCCTAAATATCTTCTATATTAACAGGATATAGGGTACGATTCCCAATCATAATCCTGGAATTATGGGGTACTTTAATAATGGAAACACGAGAAGGCAGGGCGATGACTTTCGCTAGATCCCCCATAACAGTGTCATCCACAGATCCCCAATACAGTGCCATCCACAGGGCCCCCCATAACAGTGCCATCCACAGATCCCCCATAACAGTGCCATCCACAGATCCCCCATAACAGTGCCATCCACAAATCCCCCCATAACAGTACCATTCACAGATACCCCCATAACAGTACCATTCACAGTTACCCCCATAACAGTGCCATCCACAGATCCCCCATAACAGTGCCATCCACAGACCCCCATAACAGTGCCATCCACAGATCCCCCATAACAGTACTATTCACAGATACCCCCATAACAGTGTGCCATCCACATATCCCCCATAACAGTGTCATTCAAAGATTCCCCCATAACAGTGCTATCCACAGATCCCTCCATAACATTGCCATCCACAGATCCTCCCATAACAGTGCCATCCAGAGATCCCCCATAACAGTATCATCCACAGATCCCCCCATAACAGTACCATTCACAGATACCCCCATAACAGTGAGCCATCCATAGATCCCTCATAACAGTGTCATCCACAGATCCCCCTATAACAGTGCCATCCACAGATCCCCTATAACAGTGCCATCCACAGATCCCCCCATAACAGTACTATTCACAGATACCCCCATAACAGTGTGATCCCCAGATCCCCCATCACAGTGCCAGCACTACTGTTCTAGCGCCCATTATTGTAACGGGCTTAATGTCTAGTTTAAACTATAATATCTTCAGATAAAACTGTATACTTATGAAAATGCACAACAAACCCCCTTCATTCCAAAACGTTCCATAAAGTGTGAATATATTTGCAATGATCAAAAGGGCTTTTCATATGTCTTCTTCATAGATCACGGCGCGTTTATGGTGTTTTAGCCATAGTTTACCTAAAGTTTTTCTGAATTTTCTTATCCAACGCACTTGGATGGTCAACAAACTGAACCATCCCACGATGATAATAAATAATATACCCCATATGTATTCTCCCCCCCATGCCCAAATGGAGGGATACAATATATTGTTGTCTGCCGGCGAATACTGTAACATGTCCATGGTGACGTTATCCTTTCTGATAACCATGCGGACTGGTTTGTTATCTAGCAGAAATTTTACGTCCGGATTTATGACAATCTCCTGACTTTGGAAGGCATCAATACACTCCACTTCTCCCTAAATATCTTCTATATTAACAGGATATAGGGTACGATTCCCAATCATAATCCTGGAATTATGGGGTACTTTTATAATGGAAACACGAGAAGGCAGGGCGATGACTTTCGCTAGATCCCCCATAACAGTGTCATCCACAGATCCCCAATACAGTGCCATCCACAGGGCCCCCCATAACAGTGCCATCCACAGATCCCCCATAACAGTGCCTTACAGAGATCCCCCATAATAGTGCCATCCACAGATCCCCCATAACAGTGCCATCCACAGATCCCCCATAACAGTGCCATCCACAAATCCCCCCATAACAGTACCATTCACAGATACCCCCATAACAGTACCATTCACAGTTACCCCCATAACAGTGCCATCCACAGATCCCCCATAACAGTGCCATCCACAGACCCCCCATAACAGTGCCATCCACAGATCCCCCATAACAGTACTATTCACAGATACCCCCATAACAGTGTGCCATCCACATATCCCCCATAACAGTGTCATTCAAAGATTCCCCCATAACAGTGCTATCCACAGATCCCTCCATAACAGTGCCATCCACAGATCCTCCCATAACAGTGCCATCCAGAGATCCCCCATAACAGTATCATCCACAGATCCCCCCATAACAGTACCATTCACAGATACCCCCATAACATTGTGCCATCCACAGATCCCTCATAACAGTGTCATCCACAGATCCCCCTATAACAGTGCCATCCACAGATCCCCTATAACAGTGCCATCCACAGATCCCCCATAACAGTGCCATCCACAGATCCCCCTATAACAGTACCATTCACAGATACCCCCATAACAGTACCATTCACAGATACCCCCATAACAGTGTGATCCCCAGATCCCCCATCACAGTGCCAGCACTACTGTTCTAGCGCCCATTATTGTAACGGGCTTAATGTCTAGTTTAAACTATAATATCTTCAGATAAAACTGTATACTTATGAAAATGCACAACAAACCCCCTTCATTCTAAAACGTTCCATAAAGTGTAAATATATTTGCAATGATCAAAAGGGCTTTTCATATGTCTTCTTCATGGGTCATGGCGCGTTTATGGTGTTTTAGCCATAGTTTACCTAAAAACTTTCTGAATAATCTTATCCAACGCACTTGGATGGTCAACAAACTGAACCATCCCACGATGATGATAAATAATATACCCCATATGTAATCTCCCCCCATGCCCAAATGGAGGGATACAATATATTGTTGTTTGCCGGCGAATACTGTAACATGTCCATGGTGACGTTATCCTTTCTGATAACCATGCGAACTGGTTTGTTAGCTAGCAGAAATTTTAAGTCCGGATTTATGACAATCTCCTGACTTTGGAAGGCATCAATACTCTCCACTACCCCCTAAACATCTTCTATATTAACAGGATATAAGTTCGATTCCCAATCATAATCCTGGAATTATGGGGTACTTTTATAATGGCGACACGAGAAGGCAGGGCGATGACTTTCGCCAGATCCCCCATAACAGTGTCATCCACAGATCCCCCATACAGTGGAATCCACAGGGCCCCCCATAACAGTGCCATCCACAGATCCCCCCATAACAGTGCCATCCACAGATCCCCCATAACAGTGCCATCCACAGATCCCCCCACAATAGTGCCATCCACAAATCCCCCCATAACAGTACCATTCACAGAGACCCCCACAACAGTGTCATCCACAGATCCCCATAACAGTGCCATCCACAGACCCCCCCATAACAGTGCCATCAACAGATCCCCAATAACAGTACAATTCACAGATACCCCCATAACAGTGTGCCATCCACAGATCCCCCATAACAGTGTCATCCAAAGATTTCCCCATAACAGTGCCATCCACAGATCCCTCCATAACAGTATCATCCACAGATCCCCTCATAACAGTACCATTCACAGATACCCCCATAACAGTGTGCCATCCACAGATCCCTCATAACAGTGTCATCCACAGATCCCCCCATAACAGTGCCATCCACAGATCCCCATATAACAATACCATTCACAGATACCCCCATAACAATACCATTCAAAGATACCCCCATAACAGTGTGATCCACAGATCCCCCATCACAGTGCTAGCACTACTGTTCTAGCGCCCGTTATTGTAACGGGCTTAATGTCTAGTTTAAACTATAATATCTTCAGATAAAACTGTAAACTTATGAAAATGCACAACAAACCCCCTTCATTCCAAAACGTTCCATAAAGTGTGAATATATTTGCAATGGTCAAAAGGGCTTTTCATATGTCTTCTTCATTGGTCGCGGCGCGTTTATGGTGTTTTAGCCATAGTTTACCTAAAGTTTTTCTGAATTTTCTTATCCAACGCACTTGGATGGTCAACAAACTAAACCATCCCACGATGATAATAAATAATATACCCCATATGTAATCTCCCCCCCATGCCCAAATGGAGGGATACAATATATTGTTGTCTGCCGGCGAATACTGTAACATGTCCATGGTGACGTTATCCTTTCTGATAATCATGCGGACTGGTTTGTTATCTAGCTGAAATTTTATGTTCAAAAGGGCTTTTCATATGTCTTCTTCATGGTCACGGCGATTTTATGGTGTTTTAGCCATAGTTTACCTAAAGTCTTTCTGAATAATCTTGTCCAACGCACTTGGATGGTCAACAAACTGAACCATCCCACGATGATAATAAATAATATACCCCATATGTAATCTCCCCCCATGCCCAAATGGAGGGATACAATATATTGTTGTCTGCCGGCGAATACTGTAACATGTCCCTGGTGACGTTATCCTTTCTGATAACCATGCGAACTGGTTTGTTATCTAGCATAAATTTTAAGTCCGGATTTATGACAATTTCCTTACTTTGGAAGTCATCAATACTCTCC